>NW_009231407.1:0-32368 GCF_000690835.1 Fulmarus glacialis
AACTGTTTCTATCTCAACCCCTGAGTTTTCTCACGTTTAGTCTCCCGATTCTCTCCCCCATCCCATCGGAGGTGGGGGGAGTGAGCGAGCAGCTGTGTGGTGTTTAGTTGCCTGCTGGTTGCCTGCTGGGGTTAAACCATGACACCTTATGGATGAATAAGAAATGAAAAGTAGATGTAAAACTTTCAGGAATCCAGGTGATCAGAGTGGCATAGATTGTGATGGCTTATTTGTTTTATTCTGCTTGGTTTTCAGTCAGCTTTGTAATTACTGTGTATCAGCTGATAAGCAAGAACTAGAACATGGGGGTTTTCCCTGGTAAATTAATAACTATCAGGAAAAGTTAATCATTTCATTAATTCTTCAGGAAATAATCCACACCAAAGTTACTAGTGTTTCCATCACTTCTGCAACCTATTTGCCTTTTTCGTACCTGGCACCATCAATCTGGCAGTCTATGTTGAAGCAGCAGGCATGTTCATGGTCAGGTATTGCTGCTGCAGCTTGGGAATTAAAGTATTATTGAAGTAGCAAACTGTAATTTTAGATTTAGTCCATAATATTGTGTCATGGTTGTAATTAGTAAATTACAACAGAGGTCCTACGGGAATTGCATATTACAGCCATACGATTACTCAATTTGTTCACTCCTGATTAATATTATTACATTAAACATAAAAGGAAATTATTAATGATTTATCTGCAAATTGCTTAATATAGCTGGTAATGGTGCAAGATAGAAGAAGGTAAGTTCATCTATGTGCTTGTAAACTAGTCTATATAGAACAGGGAAAATAAACCAGTGTTGATTAATTTTCTAGTGAAATGAAACAAAAATAATTGTCCTTCAAGGAATAGGAAATACATACCAATTATATGTCACATTATTTCAAACACATTTGTCAAAATACTTACATATAAGAAAAAAAAATGTATGAATGTTTTCTTATACTCAGCTCTTGGACTTTGCAGCCTCCTAAGACACTTCATACACTAAATTTCTGGCTTGCAGTGGAAGCAAACAGCAAAATAGCAAATGATAGTGAGGTTTAGAAACAGGCCTGTTTATATATTAAATTACGTAACCAAACTCTTTTTCCAGTACAGTTTTGGCTTTCAGGTGTGTATATATGAAATAAAAAGATGGATATATTTTGTATTGTTTGTTCCTAGCTAAATTTAGAGACCTTAACACAAGATGGTAAAAGTCATTAAATCAAATTTATGTTGTATTTCTCATGAAAAAACAGTGTCCTCATCTTGCACTTCTCTGCTGAAGGCTCTTTTAAGGGTGAAGCAAAGACTTGAGGTGAATTTAGTGTTCATCCTGATTAACATGTTAACCCATGTTAAACTTATTGTAAAAGGTAGCCAGACTTGGTAGACTTTGGGACTCAGGGGAATTCCCCTTCCTGGCCCCGTAGAGACGACTTTGGTCCATCTCAGACCTTGGGGTATCTGCCATCCAAGACCCATGGATGCAGAGGGTCCCTGTGCCCAGGTCTAGACAGCAGTAACGTGGAGTACACATTCCTGGTACACTCACACAGGTGTGCGCACACACACACACAGGCTGGGATGTAAGCTCACTAGTGGTCCCTCACTCTCTGGATTTACAGGCCTACCCACATCTACAGATTCCGTGTGTATTATCACAGACTCCAAGCCCATCTAGATCTTTGCCCAGATACCAGGCCCCTCACCCAGTTACTGGGTCAGATCTTGAGACTTTGAGTCTTTTCCCAGGTGCTCATGCCCTTCTACTACATGCTAGTCCAGCCTGAAGTCTGCTAGTGGTTCACCTCCACACCCTCCCACACACAATATGGTTGCCATCAACAGTTGGCTCCTAGACCTACGGGTTCGTCAGACCCACAGTTTCTCTCTCCAGTGGCTGGCACTCAGATCTCTCATACTACTTACTGACTAGTCCCTCTTGAAGGTCACTAGTGGTTCACACACTCATACCCAGCATGGAGTCCACTCATACGGAAACTAGTTAGGAATAGAATTTAATAAAAAGATAGGGCTTGACCAGAGAAGTATACCAGCCAGCAGTTTACTTGCACTCAATTGGCCTCTCTTGTTCCAGCTCCTCTCCATTTCCCGTGCTTGTTTTCCCCATCCACCTTGACTCCTCCCTTTCTCCACCTTTGTTTCACCCCAGATAAACAGCCCACCCCTAATTACTTTTTCCCCACTGGACTCACTTCTGTTACATATGTACCCAAGTTTGGTATCTCACAGATTATGGTTGCTGAGGGTCTCCTGGTCTTGCAAGATTTCACTTTTCAAAAGATCCCCAATAGATCCCTCAATTATTTGTGAGATTTTGCTGTCTCTCACCTCACTTCCCCTTAACCGTCTGTGAAATCTGGCCATTTCCCACAGCACAACCCGTAACACTTGTCAGCTTCTCACTCTATTATCTGCCGTGTCCAGCAATTTCTCATGCGATGTCCAGCAGCTTCTCATGGTGAGTTTAGTTAGCTAAACCCCAGGCCACGTCCTAACACGTGCCGGTGTACCTCAACACCTATATTCTGCCCACTTTTCACAAGAGTTTCACCTCATGTTTGCCCACTGAAATGAGTTAAGAAGGTACTTTTTCCCTGCAGATCAAAAAACAACCAGATTGGATTAGTCATTTTTAGCACTTACTGGTCAACATCAGAGACTTTTTCTCAGTCTCAGCCACAAAGCCTGCTTGTGCCACATGACTCTTAAAAGAGAAAAGCCAGTTTCAACAGTGGAGCACAAACACCCATTCTGCCAACCACCAGGGCACAGAAAAAGGGAATAAGCCAGAAATAAGCTGAACATGCAGCTGAAGGCAAGAAGGAAGATCTGTGTCTTTTATTTACCTCTGTTTCCCAAATATCAAACACATGATTATTAGCGCATAAGAGATGAATTATTAAACAGTACAGCTTCTCAAAATGCCTTCATATTCTCTTTTTAAAAGGATATTTTAATTTGGAAGTTGTATTCAGAATACAAAAGTGATGCTGGTTGTAGGTAGGAGAAGCAGATCAAAATTTGTGTATGACTAGGGAACTATATTCCCAGAACAGATGGATAGTCTTCTGAAATATCTGCACATAAATGGAAACCAAATAATGCAAATGTATTAGATGATAGTGCACAGGAGAGAATGAAGAAATAATAGCAATATACTAACTGTATGCCTTAAATTTGAAAAGAAGACATGTATCATGCTTGTGCTTGTATAACAGCAGTAGAAAGATCATACAGAGTTACTTTACTGAAAAAAAAAACCAGTGCTAGATAATTAGAAGTTTATATAATCTGTTCACATTTTGAGGTCAAGATAAGTTTGGAACCCAATTTAAAAAGATAATTTCTTTTTTTGCTGACAGTATCTCTAGTAAGCATTTTCACTGAAAAGGTATCCATGCCTTGGCTAACCTTTCTTATTGCTAACCTGAAGTGCCATCTATGATTTAATTACATACATATACAAATTTAATTATCTTCTTTAAGTAAGACTTTTTCACTTTAGTCTAGGAAAAAATAGGATCTTCATTTAATCTAAATCAGGATATTTTGAAGAAATTTATACTTTTATCAGTGTTGCTGATCTTTGTTCAAATAATTTGCTTAATAGTATCATTCATATTTGAGCTACTACTATTAAAAAAATAAAATAATCAAAGCTGCTATTGTTATAGTGCTAAAAAATCTGATAATTTAGAGTCTCACAAAAGCACTGACGTGACATTAAGACCAAAGAAAAGTTATTCTGGAGATCACTAGGCAATAATACCAAAAGTTTCTGTTGTTAGATACATAAATAATATCAACTAGAATATATTTTACATATGAAAATTTCACCAGTGAAGTCTGGTTAGCCTTACTCCTGAAAACACTGTGTGTAAAAAGGAAAAAAAAATTCTTCTCCTAATTACTACCATAATTTCACCCAACAGCTATACTTTCAGAAGAGGATGTTGGATGAAAAATATTATTTGCCTGGCACTGATGGACTTTATGACAGTGCTTTTCAATGCATATAAAATCTCTAGTTGTGTACTTCATTGAACCACATGGCTTGTGTGATGACAGGTCCAGGAACAGAATTTGTTTCTGCCAAAGTGCACTGGTTAAGTGTATAATTATTTATGTAGAGGTTGGTGTTATATTAACTCTCTTTGCCTAAAGCCCCATTAATAGGTCAGAATTAAAGGGAGGAGAATATGCAGAGAGGGGAGGAATTTGTAGGAACATGTTGTGGTTTAACCCCAGCTGGCAACTAAGCCCCTCACAGCCGCTCGCTCCCTCCCCCCCGGTTGGATGGGGGAGAGAATCGGAAGGGTAAAAGTGAGAAAACTCATGGGTGGCGATAAAGACAGTTTAATAGGTAAAGCAAAAGCCGCGCACACACACAAGCAAAGCAAAACAAGGAATTCATTCACTACTTCCCATCGGCAGGCAGGTGTTCATCCATCTCCAGGGAAGCAGGGCTCCATCACGCGTAATTGTTACTTGGGAAGACAAATGCCGTCACTCCGAACGTTCCCCACTTCCTTCTTCTTCCCCCAGCTTTAAATGCTGAGCATGACATCATATGGAATATCCCTTTGGTCAGTTGGGGTCAGCTGTCCCAGCTGTGTCCCCTCCCAGCTTCTTGTGCACCCCCAGCCTACTCGCTGGTGGGGTGGGGTGAGGAGCAGAAAAGGCCTTGACTCTGTGTAAGCACTGCTCATCAGTAACTAAAACATCCCTGTCTTATCAACACTGTTTTCAACACAAATCCAAAACCCATACTAGCTACTAGGAAGAAAAGTAACTCTATCCCAGCCAAAACCAGCACAGAATGGTTCAGCCCACTCAAGCAATAGAAAGGAGAAAGAAAAAACCTGAAATTTGAACAGATGCGACAATGTGTAAGGTTTGGAGAGTTCACCGGTCTGATCTCTTGCTCCATACTTATCTGGCACATTGCACCACCTCAGCATTTTGGTTAATGTCTGCAGCTATTAGAAAGTAGAATCATGTTTCTAAGGCAATCAATACTATGGCATAGTCTGTTATCTGCAAGGCATACCAAGTCCTCAACAAACTAACTAGATTTTTTCCCCCACACTTTATGGTTAACCTTATACATTTCTCATTATTCCTGTACAGTTTAAAGTTGCAAGCAAGCTCACATGCTGTTATCTCTGGACAAGCCATGTCCAGAGAAATGTATAAAAAACAAATAAAAACATCCATATTTTTAGAAATGAATGCTGGGGTGGTTTTTTTAATGATGCTGGAAATTCTTCTTAGTTGCTTAGCAATTTTTTCAGCTCTCTCTGAACTTCAGGCTTGGAGCTGTGATGCTGACCCTGCACCTGGCTATGGAACTGCAGATGGCTGATGTAACACAGGCTATTGACTTCAAAACAGGAAGGAGGAGGAGAACCAGATTGCTTGTGCGAGATGCACACACATTTCCAAAATGCTAATTATTTGTTCCCTAAAATATTACAAAGGCTTGTGGATTTACAACTGGGATTCATCTTCATGCATCATTAAAATCCTAATGTATACCTTTGGTGAAGGAGGGAAATCTGGTCAGAAATTACACACTTTTAATTGTACACAAAGTGACTTCCAGTGTTACTCAATAGTATATTCAGCTTCTTTCAGTGAGTTGAAAGAATCAGATGCAGGAGGGAAAACAGCATATAGAGTAACTTAAATAATAACTCAAGTATGTATTTCTTTTTTGTAGTAATGATACTGCACCACAAAGTAAACATACATCGAATATAGTCACCATCTTTAGCTTTTAAAAAATACCAAGGAACTTAGCAGTAGCTAAAGGCACTGTCACCGTCCTTATGCAGTTAACAAGAGACATCAGAATATTTAATTAAGAATAGTGGACTATTAAAGGCCTAGAAATAGAACAAAAATTGGTACCTTTCCAAAGATATAAAACAGCAGAGCAATAATAGCATTACCAAGCAAAATAATGGCTATTTTTATGATAGAGGATCATATTCTGAATATAAACACACACATACATATATGTAATTAAAAATCTGAAAAACAATCTCTTTGAACCTTGTTAATATTCTGATTTATTTTAATATAGAAAATATTGTTAGTCCTCTTTACATGAACTATGAACATCCTATATGCAAGTGTATGAACAGAAAGGTTTAAAAATGTGATTTGTTACATACTGCAAAACTTCATATTTCTAAGTGTAGAATTTAAGGCCAGTTGACATAATATTATTAGGAGTTTGAAATCATCCTGATGAATCTGAAGAATGTACTTAGGTTTTTTAGGTTAAACTCTGTCTTGAAAAGTAGGACTCGTTCATGGAAACTATGGGTTCAGTTTCCTTCACTACCTTTCCAGTAAAATGGAAATGATGGAGAGGAGCTCAGGTCCTGGGGCACTAAATCAGACACTTTCATCTTGCTTGAAGTAAATACATCACCTGTTGGATTTTAAGTCCATGATCCACTGAGGCATGTCCTATGTCAAAGACGATATCTAAATTAGAGGAAATACATGGTTCAGGTACATGCTGTGCCCCACACTGGGATAAGAAACAAGGCCATTGCTCCCCATTTGACGGAAGGAAATCCAGGTGTGTAAACTGTAAGTGACCTCTAAATGACCTGTTCAACTGCTTAATCCAGAAAACTTGGAGACCAAGATGTGTCATGGACTACAAATTGCCCTTAGTCTAGATGCAGTCCATTAAATGGACATTGAAACATAGAATTTGAAACCTGCGCATTTTTTATTGTACCTAAGGCCCTAGAATGCAGAACTTCAAAGGCCAGCCTGTACAACTACAGAGAGTCCTTTCACTGGTAGATTCAGGATACTTGAACTTGACCTAGCTGTCCATTTATTACCTTATTAACTTGTAGAATGTGAGTAGTTTCTGTATTTGAAACTTTACTAGAAATCCTCCATGCTTAGGGTGCCTAACTGTTTTCTGAAGCCTTGGTCTGAGAAAGCACCCATAATACAAGGGATTCCTGTTAAGATGTTATCTAATTTGGACTGAATGTCTGGAGAAGAACACTACAGATTTCTTTACGTTAAGCTAAATAAACTAACAACCTATTATAATCAAAAGTTTTGTGACTGAGTCAGATAAGCCACCTTTATTTTTCATTACCCTAAACAGTCTTTTCTTTGCTATTCATTCAGAGTGAAATTATTTATCTGTATGTATTTGGTTTACACACATGGCAAGATTTTGGTAGCAGGGGGTGGGGCTGCAGGGGTGGCTTCTGTGAGAAGACACCAGGAGCTACCCCCACATCGGACAAAGCCAGTTCCAGCCATCTCCAAGATGGACCCACTACTGGCCAAAGCTAAGCTTATCAGTGATGCTGTGATAACATATTTAAGAAAGGGTAAAACCAGCAGCTGTAGAGAGGAATGAAAAAATGTGAGAGAAACAGCCCTACAGACACCAAAGTCAGTGAAGAAGGAGGGGGAGGAGGTGCTCCAGGAGCCAGAGCAAAGATTCCCCTGCAGCCTCTGGAGAAGACCATGGTGATGAAGGTTATCCCCCTGCACCTCATGGAGGACCACGGTGGAGGAGATATCCACATTGCAGCCCATGGTGGACCCCATGTCAGAGCAGGTGCCTGTGCCCTGAAGGAATCTGTGACCCCCCAGCCCACACTGGAGCAGGCTTCTGTCAGGACCTGCGGCCCATGGAGAGGAGCCCACACTGGAGTAGGTTTTCTGGCAGGACCAGTGGCCCCGTGGGGGACCCACACTGGAGCAGTCTGTGCCTGAAGGACTGCACCCCATGGAAAGGACCCATGCTGGAGAAGTTCATGAAGAACTGCAGCCCATGGGAAGGACCCACCTTGGAGAAGTTCATTAAGGACCCCACACTGGAGCAGAGGAAGACCATGAGGAAGAAGGAGCAGCAGAGACAACATGTTATGAACTGACCACAATCCCCACTCCCCGTCCCCCTGCGTCGCTTGAGGAAAGGAGGTAGAGAAGACGGGGGTAAAGTTGAGCCGGAAAAGGAGGGGTGAGGGGAAGGTGTTTTTAGATTTGTTCTTATTTCTCATTATCCTAATCTGTTGTTAATTGGCAATAAATTAAATTATTTTCCCCAGTCGAGTCTGTTTTGCCCGTGACAGTAAGTGATCTAAGTGATCTCCCTATCCTTAGCTCGACCCATGAGCTTTTTCATCATATCTTCTCCTTCTGTCCTGTTGAGGAGGGGAAGTGATAGAGTGGCTTTGTGGGCACCTGACAGCCAGCCAAGGTCAACCCACCACACTGTGGAGAGTGTAAACATAAGATATATACAACAGAACATGTGTACCTTCTCCAGACAAAATTTCATGAAATCCTCATGATTCCACTCCAGCTGCAGTTCTGCAATGGTCTTCCATGGTCATCTAACTAAGGGAAATGCAATCTGAGCAAGCAACCCAGCTCATACAGAAAGAATAGGGATAAGTAACCTATAGTTTTTGTGTAGATTAATTCTTAAGGAATCTGAAAGAAATTTTTTTCAGATTCAAGATGTTTTTATTTTATTTTTCTATTTTAAAAAGTGCTTGACATGTCAGCTTTTGCCTTAACACAGGAATAAAAAGGGTAGATTTTTTTCCAGGTCATTACAAAGTGCTCTGTCCTGACAAGAAAACTTAACAATGAATAACTACATCCTTTGACTGTAGGATCTTCTAAGATCACAGCAGCCATAATTCAGTTTGGTATCTATCCATATTACAGAGGCATTGTGTAATCACCCATTTTTAAAACTTTTTTTGGTTTTTTTTATTTAATTCAGGCATTTAATTACTTGTAAGTGAAAATACACCATATCATGATTTGATGTAATCAAATATTTAAGCCACATAAGCCACTTTAGCTCTGTCGTTCAGTGACAACTTGAAGGGAAAAAAAAAAAAATTTGATTTAAAGCACCTTAAATTTAACAGGAAACAGTAAATGCAAAAACGCAGGACAGAAATTGAGTTATTGCTATTAATTTTATTTATTATTTTTAGCATACTTAAATTTATTTTGTCAAACTTTTAAATTCTTGTGTTTACAAAATATTTTTTTAATATTATAAAAATAGTGAATGTAAAGATAAAATTAACAACAAACTTTGACAATCCTTAATTCCAGTCTAATCATGGGTCTTTTGTTTATCTTCTACCAAGGAACAAATACAAGTTTTGTATGTTAAAAATATTTTTTAAATCTACTTTTACTCATATTTCATACTTTCCAATACATGCAGAGCCATAGTTCATAGAACATCATAAAGACTACATAGAATACTCACTGTTTTTTAACCTGTGATAAATAAATTATGTTCAATGAATTTCACTGATGCAGCCCAAAGTCATGCATTCCACAAAGTGTTATGGGTAAAATTTGTGCTAAAGCGCTAATTACAGAGGTGGCAAAATCTTCTCAAGAAGAACACAAGCTATTGGTCTTGGTACAAGAGTTGTTGTGTGAAATCTAATGGCAGGTGATACAGAGATGATCTTACCAAATGAACTGATTCTTCCTATTCTTAAATTCTCAGAATACTTGAGCTGATGTTATTAACATCAGATGCTTGGTAATGTTCTGATAATTCTAGCAGGGCATATTCAAAGTTATTAGGTTTCCAACACAGAGCACTACTTCTTTTGAATCTGGATGTTATTCAGGATTTGGTTTTATATTTACTGCCTCTCTTTATCTCCACTCCAAATTCCGAGTTCAATGGTAGGATCAAATAGAACACTGTAATTCTTTAGAGTACATTTTAAAAATAGAAGCATGTCCTAAATACATTGTTTGCTGATCTCTTCGTATCCCTGCAAACATTAAAGAAATGCAGTAGATGTTGAAAATAGCTCTTCAGCTTTCTGTACACTGGCAGCAGTGCACATCATCCCATCATGCATAAGCCTGCAGTTCACGTGTAATCTTACGTTTTCCATTTGTAGGGTTGGTAGATAATTGACATGCCCTGTGTGTCAGGAGAGAAGAGAGGAAGCAACAAGCGTCTCCTGCCAAGGCTAATCACTGTTGTCCCCCTGACTGGATCTCAGATTTAACTGCACATCTTAATTTCTCTTTCCAGCAAAAATCAAAATGTTCAGTGTTTACTGAAATCAGTAAGATGAGAGGCTATGTTACTTGATGCACCCAAGGAACCACAAAAGACTGGACAACAATCACCACATAAGTCTTTTGAGACTACTCACAAGATAAACTATGCATGTGATATTTAGGTCAAACAAGAAATTATAGAGGGCATATAAAAGTTTGTACTAATAAATGGCTAAATATTGCCACTTGACTTTGGAAAGAGAAATGAAAATAATATTCCACTGAACAGATATTATAAATGAACCCAATTATCATGTATTTCAGGAATAATTTTGCTTTGGAATAATGACCAAAGCTGCCAATGATTCTCAGTTAAGGCTCCTGTTCAGCTAAGTTTTTGCATCGTAAGGCTGTTTCATGCTTTTATTCTTCACACCAAACAGCACAGAAATTAAAATCTTCCTTTTTCAAAACACTGAAACTGAACACTTTAGCATTCACCAGGAAAGCCTAATAGTTGTTCAACAAGCATATTGCAATGTGTTTTGCCATTATACTCCTTCCTGTTCTGTCAAAAGCCAGCAGGTTTACAGGAGAGGGACAGAATTAGTCCTGCATGCCAGTGCTAGGCTGAGATGCAGCTGATACTGAGAAATCAGCTCAGTAATAAATCATCTTGTGTCCATACTGTTTGCAATATTTATTTCATAACAAAAATAAAATACAACTTTGCCAGGGCAGAAATTACACTTATCTGCTCAGAAATCAAGAGGTAGGAAGTGTTTACTGCAGTTTCGTGCAGATGTACATCTGGGTACCCCCTTTCCACCAGTCACTGCAGCAATCACTCCTCTGCCCCTTACTTCAGAATTAGTTGCATTCATAGTAAGTGAAGGGCAAATCTCAAAGAATGTGCAAATTTAGAAAGGGTCTGGTAATTTACTGTTATATGATATATATCATAGTCAGTCATAGAATCAGAGAATCATAGAATTACAGAATAGTTTAGGTTGGAAGGGGCCTTCAGAGATCATCTAGTGCAACGCCCCTGCCATGGGCAGGGACACCTGCCACTAGACCAGGTTGCTCAAAGCCCCATCCAACCTGCCCTTGAGCACTTCCAGGGGTTAGGCATCCACAACTTCTCTGGGCAACCTGTTCCAGTATCTCACCATCCTTATTGTAAATTTTTTTTTCCTTATGTCCAATCTAAATCTACCGTCTTTCAGTTTAAAACCATTGCCCCTTGTCCTGTCACTGCAGGCCCTGGTAAAAAGTCTTTCTCCATCTTTCTTATAAGCCCCCTCTACATATTGAAAGGCCACAATAAGGTCTCCCCGGAGCCTTCTCTTCCCCAGGCTAAACAACCCCAACTCTCTCAGCCTTTATTCATAAGAGAGGTGTTCCAGCGCCCTAATCATTTCTGTGGCCTCCTCTGGACCCACTCTAACAGGCTCATGTCTGTCTTGTGCTGGGGGCCCCAGAGCTGGATGCAGTACTCCAGGTGGGGTCTCATGAGAGCAGAGGGGGAGAATCAGCTTTCTTAACCTGCTGCCCACACTTCTTTTTATGTAGCCCAGGGTACAATTGGCTTTCTGGGCTGCAAGTGCACATTGCCTGCTCATATCCAATTTCTCATCTGCCAATATCCCCAAGTTGTTCTGTGCAGGGCTGCTCTCAGTCAGTTCATCCCCATGTCTGTACTAATATTGGGGATTGCTGCAACCTAGATGCAGAACCTTGCATTTGGTCTTGTTGAACTTCATGAAGTTCACACGGGTGCACTCCTCAAGTCTGTCAAGGTCCCTCTGCATGATATCCTTTCCCTCAAGCATACCAACTGCACCACTCAGGTTGGTTTCATTTGCAAACTTGCTGAGGGTGCACTCATTCCCACTATGTCATTGATGAAGATATTAAATAATATTGGTCCCAGTATGGACCCTTGAGGGACACCACTCATTACTGGTTTCCATTTGGACATCGAGCTGTTGACTGTAACTCATTGGATGCATATATATATACATGTATATGTAAAAGAGTTTCCATTGAAATTATTGCAAAATATTTAATATTCTCACCTAAAGTTAGATGCATATATAGAGAGATAGATATTATTATATGTATTCATATATGAATAATAAACATTTGGTGCTTGTCAGCTAAAATGTATGTAATATGCACACATACATATAAAAGACATACATACCTTACTTCAAGAGGTATTTTTCTAGATTTTTATGTTTATAAATCTCTGCTAGGTATTTTCTTCCATTATTTTGGGGAACAGTCTTCAAACCACAGTTTAGGCAGCTACTCCTACAAATATCTCCCTACTGTTTGCAGCACACTACAATCTTATTTTTCTTGTGAGTATCAAACAGAATGTAGGCTAGTAAAAGATACAGAAATAAGCAGAGTTCTGACACCCTGTGAGTAAGACACTAAAGTCATCTTCATTTGTCAAATAGTTGATGTAGCAGCTAAATAAAAACCTCTTAGCAAAACCTGAGACATCCAGCTTCTTTATACATGCAAACCAGGCTCTGCTCCTTTGTGTTCATTCCCTATCTCTTCAGAATGCTTACAGCTCTCAGTAACATCTACTGACATAAAGTCTTAGCATCAAATCCCTTTAAAATAATCTGAAAGACTCCTTTTGAGTTCAATGGGTTTTAAATCAGACTCTTATTAGACTCACCTAGTAGAATAATAAATATTCATAGATGGATGAAAGAACAGAAAATCTCTCCGGTAGTTTTGAGTCCAGCAGGAAGATCATTTGCTTCGTGAAGGATAATCCACTTGTTGACCAAGAAAGACCTATGGGCCAGGATGGAAATTTACCCTTTGGGGATATGCAGGATATGAATACGTGAATAAGGTAATAGAAAAACAAAACCACAGGAACTCATGCCGCAGTTTCCAATGGAATCTCTGCAAGATACTTAGCTTTCTTATTCTTTCTTTAAGCTAAGTATAACTGCAATTCTTGTGAATATTAATTGATTGTTTTTAACAAATCATCTCACTACTAAATAGCATAAATTGGCACAGCTTCAGCGATCAAAATAAAGCAAAGAAATTTCTAATTCTGCTTCTAGTGTTTCCCACTATACACAGCAACACTTCTCCATTTATATTATGCAGCTGTCAAAGATATAATCTAGTTCAGCCTCATGCCATATAATAAAGTCTTACTGGCAGGAGTGAATTCAATATTTTCTGTTGTACATAATAAGGTTCAAAGACTGGTTAGTTTGAGTGGAGACTTGGCTGGAAAACCTCAGCATGCTTTCTTAATACATGGACTTTTCATTATGCAGAGTGATTAAGAAAGGGAAAGGCAGAGGATTTGAGAGAAGTGGAGATTAAAACATCATAAGCTGTTAAGGAAACAGGACATTCTGGTGGAGGAGACTCTTCTGGTACAACACATGGGCAAAAGAGTCTCAAGTTGCAGAAGTTGCACAGCTTTCACAGTAGCTTCATATTAGCATTTAAACAACACTTTTAAAAAAGGTGATGCTGTGTTTCTGAAGTGCTAACTTGATAGAATGGCAGCATGCTATAATGTCATCCTTTGTTTATTGCAGAGAGAATACGTTATACTCTACTTCTTTCTTCCATCACTCTGATCACAGTGCCATCCGAACTTATGGAAAGAAAGAATCTATCAACAGGCTTCATACAGGCCTGAAAATCCACCTTTGTGGATTAGCATGGTGGACAAAGACTTTGCATATAAGCTTCTGTTGTGCTTTACCCTAGTAGGTAGCTCTGCCCCACACAGCCACTCGCTCACTCCAACACAGTGAGACGGGGAAGAGAACCAGGAGGGTAAAGTGGGAAAACTTGTGGGTCGATATAAAGACAGTTTAATAGGTAAAGCAAAAGCTGCACATGCAAGCAAAGCAAAATAAGGAGTTAATTCAGTACTTCCCATCGGCAGGCAACTATTTAGAGCCATCCCCAAGACAGCAGAGCTCTGTCATATGTAATGGTGACTTGGGAAGACAAACGTCATAACTCCAGATATCCCCCTTTCCTCCTTCTTTATGGCATGGAGTATCTCTTTGTTTAGTTCTGATCATCTGCCTGGCTGTGTCCCCTCCCAACCTATTGCACATCCCTCAATCTGCTCTCCCGGCAACATGAGAAACAGAAAAGACCTTGATGCTGTGTAAACACTGTTCAGCCATAGCTAAAACATCCCTATGTTATCAGCACTGTTTTGGTCACAAATCCAAAACATAGCCCCATACTAGCTACTGTGAAGAAAATTAACTCTATCCCAGCCAAAACCAGTACAGCTTCTCAGAGGGCAAGTCTATGTTGTCTTCAGCTTCAACAATGGCTGAGGGGTTTTGGCACAACCTAGTAATAACAAAGTACCCAGTGCATAGCAATGTACTTTGCATCATTGGCACTGAGTGTTATTGCTTTTGTCACTTAGTGCCCTTCCCTCAATTTAAATGCTACATGTTTATATAAGAATATCTTTTAATTCTATTCAAAAAAGAGGAAGAACATTATGTTATGACATGCCTAAGGAGCTACAAAATATAATGCACACACATAACTGTAGGCATGTATAGATACAGAAGTAAATGCACATTTTATTTTCTTCTTCTTATCGACACTATTCACCCTTCAGTGGATTTACCTGGCTTAATATAAGTATACAGTGTGTAAATGTAGCTTTAAAATGTCGTATAAGTGACTATTTAAATGCATAATCATAAAACATCTGTAACAACAGAAAGGAATACTTAAATGACACTAATTGTCACCTTATCTGCTAGTCTTAGCAAAGAGTGAAAGCAGCAAATGAGTCTGTCTCAGCTGCTCTATCAGCTATAGGCATCCTCCCCTATTAAGAGATAGTAGGTGTATTGGTAGGATGAGAATATGACACTAACTCTATAGTTGCATGTGCCATAGACTAGGTGTCTCTTGTCATGTATGTCTGTTCAGCGTCTGTCTAAGGACAATATTCATTTAAAAATTGTATCTGCAAATAAAAGCCCGAATTCCACGAGTCTTTTCAACAGTAACCAGTGACCTGAAGCTATATTCTTCACTATTGTTGTTAGAGCTAACGTTCACATTTGTTTTGATTCTTCACTGAAAAATCTAGAAGAAATGCTCACAAAGCATTAATAAACATCCACCTAGTTTTCAGACAGAGCTAATTAGTATTATCTCACTTAATTTAAAAAAAAAACAATGCAACATTCTCTTTCAGATAAGACCCTCAAGTATACAGACTTACAAACAAAAATGTGATAAGGACACTAAATTGAGAGCTTAATTAATTAAATTTAGGCTGACTTCTCATTTAGTATGTTCAGTTTTTTACATTGATATATTCTACGCTTTGCTGTAAGACATTTCTATTTTAAGTATTTCTACCTGTCAGTGCTGAAGATTAAATATAGTTGCCATGTTGCCTTCTGATGGTGAGTAAGAATTAAACTCATCTTTGCAAGAAAAGAAAGTTACAAATAGGCCTTTTAAGAAAAGGACATCATGCACTGAAGCAAGCAACTTTTTTGTCATGCTAGCAGAGATTGCTGCTATGAAGACAGGCTCTGGCCGCTCCTGCCCCTGTGAAGTCAGAGAAGTGCATTTAGTCCTCTGAGAAACCTGGCCTCAGTTCTTTACAGGTCTTTGTACTCCTTGACATAAATACTTACAAGCAGAGGAGAAAATGATGAGAAACAGAAGGAATGGACAAGCATTACCTGTTATAACATGACATAAGAGGTAATACTATTGTTCTGGACTTTTTTCTTCCGATATGTAAAACTTAGATGCCGATGCTTCACATTCATCACGCAGTCACAGGTCAATAGACTGTGAGTAATCAGAGCTCAGCTTTCCACAAAGCTCATTCTTCAGCCAAAGTAAATCCTCAGTCAGGCCAAACGTCCCCCATGACTTTTTCAGCTGTGATGAAATGTCAGCTGCATTTAGCTTTGTCTCAGAGAACATCACGTCCTGAAAATCTGCCTGCAGAAAATCCACCATGAGGAGTTACCACAATAGCTTCTTGTTCAGCCACAGAACACCTGAGGCTGCAAGGACAAAGGCTGCATTTTGTCCCACAATGGAAAAATTCATGTGACAAAAATTCACATGATAAGGCTTAAAGAAAGCTAAATTAATGAAGTTCTGATTATGAACACTATGAAACAAAAAGAAAGAGGAGATACAAATAGGGCTACAGGACCTAGCTTTGCAAGGAGGAAGCTACTGCAGTTCAGTGGGCTCTACAGACTACTGGGGATATCTAGCAGGATAAGCATATTAGAAATTATGAGGAGTGTTAATACTACTAGAACAAATGGAAGCATAAAGACATGAAAAACAGGTAGGCTGTGCACTTAAATTCTTTGGTTTTGTAAGAAATTTTCCTGAAAACCAAGTGTGGTTAGGGATTAGTGCTGTAACTGGGTTTGACAATATGTATTGATAAAAATTTTCACCATGGGCATTTCATAAAGAAGTTAATCCTATCAGAGAGTTTATATTTTCTTATCCAGAACGATTTCGTATGATCAACTAGAACTTAATCTGGCTACTGCCATAAAAGATAATTTAAAATGTTTCTATAAATACATTAGCAAGAAAAGGAGGGCTAAGGAGAATATCCATCCTTTATTGGATGGGAGGGGAAACACAATGACAAAGAATGAGGAAAAGGCTGAGGTACTTAATGTCTTCTTTGCCTCAGTCTTTAAGAGTAAGACCAGTTGTTCTCCAGGTACCCAGCCCCTGAGCTGGAAGACAGGGACGGGGAGAAGAATGAAGCCCCCATAATCCAAGGGAAAATGGTTAGCGACCTGCTACACCACTTAGACACAGATAAGTCTATGGGGCCGGATGGGATCCACCCAGGGGTACTGAGGGAGCTGGCAGAAGTGCTCACCAAGCCACTTTCAATCCTTTGTCAGAGGTCCTAGCTAACCGGGGAGGTCCCAGTTGACTGGAGGTTAGCAAACGTGACACCCATCTACAAGAAGGGCCAGAAGGAGGATCCGGGGAACTACAGGCCTGTCAGTCTGACCTCAGTGCCGGGGAAGGTTATGGAGCAGATCATCTTGAGTGCCATCACACAGCACGTACAGGACAAGCAGGTGGTCAGGCCCAGTCAGCACGGGTTTATGAAAGGCAGGTCCTGCTTGACTAACCTGATCTGTTTAAGTCATGGTTCTTTTGAAAAACTGAATGTTAAATATGTTCTGTCCAGTGAGTAGGTGTGTATAAAACCTAAGAATAAGATAAACCCCTGACAACTATTTTTTCAGAAAATAATCTATAAACCCTAGTGTATTAGGTCACATGCAAAAAGTACTGAGAAAGCTCTTTTTCTAGCTTGGCCTGAGTCTCTCACCATGAGTTTCAATGAGTTTCAAGGTTATCTTTTATTTTTCTCTGGCATTTGCACAAAAGCTGAAAAAGAAATTAATTTAAAATTATCTCTTATACGATGAATTAATAGAATGATAAGGTGACACTGGTAAAGAATTATGCATTATGATTTGGTGCTTAATCTTCTGTAGCCACATTGCTGAGATGTAAAGCCATGCTGGAACCAGCTTAGTGACCTTATTTCTATATGTAACATATTTTTCTCTTGTTCTAGAATTGGGTTTATGTTGCTTCTGCACCTGAAGTTGAGAAATTTGCTGCTGCCTTTGAAGAGGTCTCTTCAACAAGATACATAGCTTGTCAAGTCACAAACAGGGGGGGATCTGCAGGATACAACCTGACTGAACTTTGTGTTTTAGAAAATGAGTGAGTTTCATTCAAATTTCTGGGTTTCCCCTGTTGGTCTAATTACAGCAGCTTTATTCCTGTTGGGTTAAAGGATGTTCCTCACACATTCACAGGTCATCCATTTCAAAACATTAATTTATAGAAGAGGCATGGTCCTTGCAGAATTAAAGAGAGAAAAAAATTAAAATCAAAGTAAATATACTAATGTTTATAAACATGGTTTCGTGGTTCTCTTTATTTTTAGATTTTATATGAGCTCAGGACATTATAAAGAAGACAGAGCAAGCAGAGCCCATCAGTAATTACAAATTCTGTCAACCTAGTTAAGGAAAATGGAAGGACGAAACTGCATTGCTGCAAAATTCTTAAGTAATCAGCACACAGAATTGAGCTGTCACAGATGACAACCATAAGTCTACCCAAGCCTGAAGCAGATGGAGCTACCTCATTATTGGATGCAGCCTACCAGTTAATAAATAAATATATTTAGCTTGTATTCACAGATTAGAGGAAATACATATTGTTTAAAATATCTGACAAAGAATTTGGGTAATGATTAATAAGAAATAAAACAAATATTGCCCCTGTAATACAATACGCATCCTGTAATTCAAGTCAAAGGGATACTCCAAAAATGAAAAGGAACTTTACAGAGATGCTGTTAACATGACAAAAATGCATTTCAGTCAGAAAACAATTGGTTGTTTAAGGTATGAAAGGAACTAGTTTCTCATGAGTTTACTTTTGGTGATATGATTATTTGTAGTTTTAACTGTTTTGTTCAAAATGCTGGCTCTCTTCCAACACTTCAAGAAGTGCTAGAATAACCACCTCTAAAAAACAGCAGGAGACAAAGACACAGCAGGAAATCATCCCCACAGAGGAAGGGAAGGATCATGGCATGAAAACCCATGGAAATGTCTGAGTCCATTGTGATGCAGTTTAGCAACTTTCTGAATAGCAGTAAGTTATACTTTTTTTTTTTTTTTTTTCAATTTTAGCCACTGATGACTTGTGATAATTTGAGCTGGTATGTACATTCCCCAGTAATTTACGAAGGGAATAGCTCTATTTCACTCTAGGGTTCTTACGTGTGGATGGATCCCAAGTTAGGAGTAAAATGAACATTAACTATGTCATCAAGATAAACTCTGAGAAGCAAACTGCAGTTATCGTGCCTCAGAAGAAATGGTAGAGTATTCCATAAATGAGGCCAAGTATTGTATTATAAGAACCAACACTTGCTGTGTTAAAGAAAGGTGTCAAAAGCATCCCAGTTAATTGCACACCAATAAACATGACATAAAATTGTTCTTTTATTTGCCTCTGCAAGTTAATAAGTTGTCTCTCTTCAAATATGAGATATTATTAGGTTTCTCAGCTTGCATAACTCTCAAAAGCAATTGATACTCACGAAAGCAATTGATACTAATTTAGTCCATTTTAAAACTCACCTGCATTTCTCATTCCTTTAAACTTCTGAGGCAATGAATCACTCAGCTTCACTAAATTGCACCTGAAGTAGTGCTTCTTTCTTCATTTAATGTTTTTCTTTCTTTCTTTCTCCATTTCAGTTCCGTTCTAATTTAATTTGTATCATCTTTGCTTTACTATCACTCAATGTGTAAATTAACATTTTTCTTTGCTCAAAGGACAGGGGACCTGTAAGGTGTGGTTCCAAAATACAAGGACTCTGGCGAAGGGCACCTTCATGGCCTGGTGGCTCCCAGCTCCTACTGAGTTCCCATCTAACAGGAGCTGTGAGCTCCCCTCACAGGGCAAAATTCTGTAAGAAGCAGGGTCTCCCTCTGCATTATTAATTTAATGGGAGCTGGGAGCCAGGAGCAGTTGCTTCTGTGATAGGACAGTTTTGCTAGCTGGAGAGCAGGATCACATCTAGCCAATCTAGGTTGCTCTGAAAGGCAAGTAAAACATTGGCAAAAGTCACCTTACTCACCAGAAAGCCTCTGAAAATGGCCCGGTGTAATTCCTCCCTATCAGAGCTAAAGATTTCTTATTTTTATTAATCTTATATGACCAGAAATTTGGGCTGACTTTCTTGATCTGCTTTTCAGATACTGTCCCCAGCGTGTTTCTTATTGAGCAGTTTTATTCTGTGGTATTACACTCTGATTTCTGAGATTTGGATATAGATTTTAAAGGCTATAAATGGTAAAAGCTTATTGATCACACATCTATTCATATTCAGAGCTGTGAACCACACAATAATCCTGATGGAAGAATTAATTTCAGTGGCTCACATTTTCTTATTTCATTAAGATAGAAAACTAAGCAGTGTATCTGGAGCACATTTTAATTTTAGCATTTTTCTTAGCTAGATGATACATGTGCTGTTTTCTAGAATAACGTAAGATTTGGAGGGTAACCAATGGTTCGGGGGGAAAGTACTTAGTAAACTTAAGCTTTCACACCAACTGGTTTTTAAGAACAGACATGAAGTGAACATTTTTTAATGTGGCATAGAAATGGAGGATTAAGGCAGTGGTGAAACTTTAAAAGTATGAGTACTCTCAGGGCTAAAATATGTCTTTTACCAGAAGGACTGCATGTTTTGGATGGTTTTTATTTTTCCTTAGTGTTAGTGCCATTTGGATGCAATTGCTAAATGGATGAGCACCACCAAGTGGTGCTCTGATGAGTACAAACACTACGCAGAAATTACAATATTAACCTCAACTGATTTTCGAAACTAAAAAACACAGTATTGAGACAACTCTGTAGAACTGTAGCTAGAAGAATACTGATGTATCTACTTATAATTAACCTTCAAACAACTAATTTTCTGGAATTAATTTCATTGCAATGATTTTTTTTTTTTCTATTAATCTGACGAGGAAATTTCTGGAAGACTTTTCGCCTAAAACATTAAAATGTTTTAGGTAGTTCAACACTATGAAATAAGAACTTGTCATCTTTCATTTCCACTGTTTTAGGGCACTCCTTTTGCCTGCTAACCACATTTTCACTATCAGTTTCAGGTTTTTTGCTAGTAACTTTAAATATCTTTTTGCTCGGGTTGGGTGAGAGGTGATCTGCTACAAACTCTTTAGATGGAAAAGTGATATATTATCATTCCCTTGATGGGATAGCATTCCTTAGGGTGACATAGAGAAAAATAAGTGATGAATAGATACATTTCTAATGTAGGATAGATAGTTGTATCCTCAGGTGCATATTGGTTTATTCATAAGCCCACATTATTTTAATGTGTCAGGTATGATACTTACAGATAGCTTTGTTGCTCCTGTTGACATATAAGCCTTTCTCCTTCAGATATGCTTAGCTGCCTTAAGGACCTAACAGTTCCTCTACTACCAGTAGAGTTTTTTACTGTGGTGATGATTGTAGTGATAAAATGATAAATTGGGAATATTAAGAGTACTAGGGAGATATGATCAAAGAATAGGCAGAGTCTGTAAAGATAAAAAGCAGATCTCCTAAACTCTTCCAGATGGAACCAACTACACTCAGTCTCTCCCTCTCTCTGTCTCCCTTTCTCTTTCTGTCTCTCTCTCTCTTTCAGTGATGACAGATGAGGAGCTGCTGGGAAGAGGTATTACTTTTCATACAGCCAACCTGGAAGAGGAAGTTTTGCTGCCTCATGGAGTCAGTTGGCCAGAACATTGGAAGCCCCGTCCAAAGCATTGGCTACAGGACGATCTGAGCAAGACCTGTCTAAAGAAAATAATTCATGTTGTCAATAACAGGGTTTTGAACATTGTATGGACTTCAAGTGCATTTCTATGCAACAGAAATAGAAAACACATACTCTAGAGAAGCATTTGTAGTGAGTCTCTCACAGGAAAGCAAGAAGGAGAGCTGAGACCAGCTGGAAACACATGCCTAGAAACTCTGACTATTGGAAATGCCTGCTGTGCTCAGGGTAATGGACATCCTGTGATTATGCTTTGTTCATAAACCTGACATTTTCTTTGAAAGAAGGGAACCTGACCAAAGTCCCTAATCACATTGTTTGTGCAAGGGAAACCAGTAATCTGAATGGCACTCTCCACATTTGTTTCCTCTCTTTAAAAAGACCCTCTTAAACTAACAGGTCTGGAGTCTTAAAGATTTGGCTGGGGTTCTTTCCAGCTTCCTGCTATTTATTTTTAATCAATAGAATAGAGGAGTCATTTCTGAAGATAAGAGAGTCAACAGCATGCCAATGGAGACAGCAGGATGACCCAGCTAAAGTATAGATTGATTACCATGTTATCATCCTTGAGCAAAAGAATGGAAAGCTGACATATGTTTCAATCAATACATGATTAAATTAAGAGGAATATAAATGCAATTAATATCATGTTATAGAGGACAGGTCTTATCAAACAAAACTGATTTCATTTTTTGATGAGATTACAAGTTTGACAAAGGTAGCTGCAGATGTAATATACTTAGATGTTACAAAGACATGACTTAAAGTTGCACAGACTTAAAAATTTAGCACGTAATTTTCACAATCCCTTGAAAAAGGGATTAAGAACTGACTAACTGGCAGACAGTAAAAAGTAGTGTTCAGTAGAAATTAATAAACTGGATATATCTAAGGAGCTTCATTAAGTGTTAACATTAATTTTGACATTATTTTAAATTCTGAACTACCGATGTAAAAGTAAATAAAAAAAAATACTTCAGATATAATTCATAGAGGAGGACACAATACTGATCTGCAGTGTGGATATGGCACAGCAAGAACACAGACCAGACAAGGATATAAGGTATTCTGAAGTATAAACAGAACCATAATAAAAAGGGGAAAGCTATTTTTATCTTTTTAAAAACATTGATGGGACATAAATGGAATAATGAAATTCAGTTATGAGAATCATATTTAGAAAGCAATGGAGAATAACAAGAAAAGAACCACAAATTAAAGGGCTACAAAAAATGTCTTATTGTAAAGATAGATTTTAGAAGCTCTATTCATTTAGCTCTAAGGTCTTGTAGAGATGGGGCAAGTCTTCTTCACCATATGAAAATATTTCTGTTCTAAAGGATTTCTTGATCCAGTTGAGAAAAGCATAACAAAATTAATGACTCAAAGTCATAGTCAAATGAGGAAAAAACATTTTAACTGTGAGTATGATTAGCCATCAGAACAAACTAGAGTGAAGAGATAAATTCTCTGGTTTGCAGCTCAAGGCTATTTGTCTTGATGCAAGATGATATTGTAGATCCCCATCTGAGTAAGGATATGCATGACAACTACATAGACCACATGAAAACTAAAGTTTACACATCAATCTTATACAGATCTCAAAGAAATGCATATTTTAAATGAATTCTCAACACTTAGGGTTACAGGCTTTGCACTTAGAAGTTGCTGGACTTCATACAAGAATAATAATAAAGTTCTACACTCTGAATTACTGTCATATCAGATTAGAATGACTTGAAGTTCAATTCTGGCCCCATAATCTAAGCAATCACTTTGAAATTTAGGAGTATGAGATATTTCACTGCTTTTGGTTTATGGAATTTTTCTACTCTGGTCCTTCTCTAAGGAAAACTTGCTCATCTCAGCAGATATTTAAAGAAATATTCTGTTCTTTTACTGACATGTTGAGGAATTCAGTGAGTTTCCATTCTGACATCACAACCTCACAGAGATTTTTACACTTATGGTATGCCAAAAAGAAGGGGCCAAAACTGCTGCCACCATGGAAATTGAACTTTCCTTCTACTCCATTGGGCGTCCCCACTTCTGGAGTGTGGTAAACACACTGGCAAGGTGCAATATGGAAAGCTTGTTCACCTTCTGCAGAGGAAGCAAACAAGTGGATCCACTCACCACGACAACCAGTTGACAGCCTTCATGAGCGATATATTGTTTAGAGATTAAGTCATGTGTTAACTGCAGTTCTCTCCTGCAAGGATTAGATTGTAAAAGCTAAGTTCTTGTACTCACATCACTTTCGTTATTGCTTAGTATTCCAGTTGCATTTCTTGGAGAGTATGTCCATTAATGTATGATACATGATCATATTTCTTCTAATTAATAACTTTGAGGAAGAAGAAAATTCATCTCTTAAAAACGTTACAAAGCCTATGAAACTTTCATTTGACTATTATTTAATATCTGTAGTTCAAATTTTGTCTTTAAATAAGAGTAGGCTCACAGCTGTTCTAAGGACTTTACTTAGCTATACCTATAGGAAAAAATACAGTCTTATACAGGGAGAATTATAGAACTCTGTAAAATTGACACTTTTATATGCTGACCCCATGACCTGTGCCTTTTCTTTATAGGATGCTTATTTCCTGCCTCAGTGTAAGATGAGAAGATCAAATAACCATTAACCCAAGGTTTAAAATGCTAATAAATGTTATTATTACTAAATTGCATATTTGTCTTATATCCTCTAACACCAGAAATTGTTCTGAGTAGTTAGTCTTTCTGAATACTTCATTACACGTACTTGATTTGGCTGCCACATGTATTAATAGTAGCTGAATGTCATATCCAGCTACACTGGCAAGTAAACAGAAGCCTTTGTTAAGGGTAATTTAAGCTGAAGTCTGTTTTTTAAAGTGGCGAAACATTTTTTATTGTACAGAGGTTAAGTTAAATTAAATTATTTTTTCTATTTCCTATTAGTGTTCATGTAACTTAATGTCTCGTTGCCCACATTCTCAATGGCAAAAAGTAATGGAAATTTGGCCAGATGATAATGGGTGGAGGGACTTCAATAAGATTTGGTAATGAGGTAGCTGATGAGGTTTCATGCAAGGGATGTTTCACTGAAACTGCATTAACAGATGATTAGCAAACTTAAATTAAGAGGCAAAGAGAACAAACAATATGAAGCTAAGCAGGTGGTAAAGAGGAAATACTAAGGAAGGAGATAGAAATGTAATAAAGCTTAATGCTGAAATATTTCCTCACTACTTAGAGAGGGACAATACAAATCCCTTCTTAAGTACTTCTGGGGAAGTAAACATGAAAACCAATTAGTAGCAGAAACGTCAACACTTCAGGTGACAAAAGTACTCTAGCTAAAGCACTAAAGACTGTGGGTCATAGAAATCAGGTGCACAGCAAAGTATATTGAGTGCTAAAATTACACCAGTTTGTGATAATTTGAATAACGCAGTTAAAACGTTGCTGTTATCGCATGGAGAAGTAAAGGAAGGCCAAGCAAAAGGACTGAAAACATCAATTCGTACAGCACACATTTTCTTCAAAAATCCTTGACAATTTGGTTTTCCTATGGTTATCTCTAAAACACTTGTTTTACATAAACTTGGAGAATGTCACAATCAATGTACAAAAATTGCATGTTTTGCAAGACTCTTTGCATATTGGTTGTGCTTTACTTAAGCTATATTCTTTCTTCTCAGTTATCCACTTAGGTCATCAGACATCAAAAATAAAAATATGCCAGCCTAAGTTATTGATAGTAAATTACGAATGCTCAGAGAAGACATTACAAGAAGTGCCCAAAGGAACCACAGGCTTAAAAACTTGTTTGCATAATTGATGTCTCATGATTATGAGTAATTAAAATCACTACAAAAATCTACTTGTGAGTAACATGAGGACTGGAACCTAAACTTGAGATCAGTTTTCCTAAATGGCAATAAAGTTAATTATGGCAACAGTTACTTTGAAAACCATATGGAATTTCCAGTTTGGGGAATCTTATTATTTCTCTATTATTTTATTTCTAATATCACCCTATGAATAATATTAATCATTATTAATTGTGAATTTGTATTAATAATTAGCAGTTAATTTTTTAATTTCATTATTTAGTATTAATCTTATTATTTTCTGCTTTATCACTCTCCAGAGTTAAATGCATACAGGGAAGGCGGGTCATAGGCATTTGTATGATTTAATGGTCCGCTTGTCCTTGCTTCTTGCCCGAGTTATTTTGCAACTTTGCTTGTTCTTGGTGATCTGAATCTTAATCTGCTGACGTGACTTTCCAGCTTGTCCTCAGTATGGACTTGCTTGGCAATCACTGGACTCCTGACTGGCCCTGGTTACCATCCCTGGACCTCATCTTGCTCAGGTCCTGAAAGATGGCAGTCGTTGTTGGTGTGCCTGCCCTGCCTGTGCCTGCCCTGCTGTCACCCTCAGCTCTTGGCTCCCCTGCCCGTGCAGAGCAACCCAGGGCAGTAAGGCTCTTACAGGCTTTGTCGGTGTCCAGCTGCATCTAGGATCACACTTCTGTGAAGAGCACACAGATAGCTTTAATGAGCATAGAAGGTGAAGACTTTATTTGGAGATTTTTCAAGATTAACTTTTATCTGCTTCTGACTCGCAGGTGTGTGTGAACTTTTCACTGCATAGGAAGATCCACAAAATGGTAGAGATGAGAGAAGGCTACTGACACCATCTAATCTTCTCATTTCTTACAAAGATATTTACAACAGCAAACTTTAAAAATGTCCCTTTGGCTGTAGGAACTATTGTAAAAGAGGTTTTGGAGCTGGTTCCAACCACATGAAATGCCTAAGTTGTCTATTGTAAAGGAATTTAAAATTGCTGTAGGTATGCAAACTCTTTTTTCCAGAACTTGGTATTTCCGGGGCACATACTCATGCTCCTCCGCAGGCTTCCTCTCATTGGACAAATTAATCATAGTGACATGGTTTCAGCAAATGTGAAGCCCACCCTCACCCCACTGTTATGGATGGGGGCCAGGATACACCAGAAAGGAAATCAGCGTGCATACTCCTAGATAAGTGCTGTCACCACTGTCACCAGCAGAAAATAAAAACTCAGTCTTATGAGGGGGACAACACTGTCCGTACTGGGAGAACGTTAGGTGTGTTATATAAATGTTAAATCCTCAGAGGCTTAAGTTGAAAAACAGCTCTGTTCTGAACCCTGTAATTTTAACTGGATTTTTACATTTAGACAGCCAGCCTAGTTCTAAGTCATAAGTTAGTTGCCAAGTCCTTTTTTTGAATATTCTCTTAGGAAAATTCTCCAAACTCTGGGATCTGGAGTAGTAATTTCATAATTCTAGAAATCACTGAGTGAAACTGAATTATTGTTGGCAACTGCAGTATTTCCAGAGTATTGCACACACTGTTTCTCTTCCACCTACAATACCATCTACCAATTTGTTGAGCAGTTCTTTAAGGTTCCTCTTTCCTTACCTGTACCAATCACCCTCCCTGAGCTTAAAGTTTCTCAGGTATGTGGGTCAATGGATATATCTGTTTATAAAATCCTGAAAACTATTCTTTACAGCTGACAAACAGTATTTAAGGAATGCCCCACAACTCTTACTCTTTTAACTTTCTATCTTGAGAGTATTTAGAAAATATCAATCATTTCAAGGGTCTAATAACATATCCAACATCCAGTCCTTTCAGGAAGGCTTTTCAGAATGACGGTCATTAAGATTATTGCTCCCTTTTGATCTAAGTTATTTAAGTCTAGACACTTGTAGAATTACAGATCAAGCCCTCATCATAATAGCAGATAACTTGCTTTTCCAAACCCCAATATAATAAAAAGTAAGAAAAGAATTAGGCAGTTTAAAGTACTAGTTTAATGAGTAGAGTCACTCTTTTTTCATAATAGAAGGCTCATCGAGTTGACTTGTGACACCTAGTTGAAAGCCAGCAATTCCTAGGGAAAATTTAAAAGTACATTTGAGAGACTTTTTTTGTTCCCTTGTAAAGGCATGGCAGAAGCAAATAAATAAACAGCTTCAAGGTAGAGAGAGTTTGATTCTGGTAATCTTCAGTGAAGATGACTTGCCTCTCCACCTTCTCTCTTCCTTTCCTAGGAAATTCTATGGAATTAATTTATACAGTAGCTCTTCTGTAACTGAAGAGACTATAAACATTAGAGAGATTGAAAATAAGGTAGTATATCTTTTAATATTAGCAAGTCAAATAGCAGAGCACAGACAAGTCAGATATTAATTATTTTGAAAGTTTTTTAAAATATCCAAGATCAAGGAATATTTTGCCATATACAGATTTTGACATATTGATCAGTAAAGTTGTTTGAAAATAAGGTGTATTCTTTAATGTCAGTTTTCAGAATAAGTGTCGCTACTTTAATTTTGAAGTATTTGCAAACTTTATTTTTAAAGTGTGAATTTCAGACATTTCTGAGAAGCCATTCTGGTGCAATACTCCTTCAGCTGTTCACCTAGCATAGGTCTCTAGAGCCTTTGTTGGTTTCTGCAGTGTCTACCCACATTTTTTTTGAAACAAAGATGCAAAGGACACACTCACCTGTATAGGAGAGGTCAATATTAGTCTAATGTAGTTAGCCTGAGGGATCAGGGTGCTCCAGCCATGATCTTTGTTTTCCCTTGATGGTGAGTTCTAATTAGTGCACTAAGTGCCTGCTGAATCACCTGAACCTTTGATAGTATAGCAAGAAAAATGTCTATTGTGATTATTAAAACCAGCGCTTGGGGCAAAACTACTTGTATAAAGCCCTTCTTCCATCCTCTAGCATTTGTTGTAATTAAAGAGCCTGATTCAGATCATTTGCACAGTTGTTCTATGCAAATTCTGAGACCTGATTTTAGTCTGTTCACTTATTCTTAAATGCATATGATAAGAATTCAGATAGTCAGGCCCAGAGCTTTTTTACTTTTCAGATACCATTTTACTGAATCAATAAACCAAATATACAAATATGTATGTAAAGCAGTTCACTAATACATGTAATTTAACTAAATATATTGATGGTCATAATCTCTTGACCAGAGTCAGCTTCTAATCTGCAAATAACCTTAGTTCTGCAAATTAACCTGCGTTGCTATGTTTTCTCATCAAGACAATAATTAAAGGATTAACAGTAGCTGATTCTTCAATTATCTTTAAATAGAGTCTTATATCTAATTTCCAGAACACATCTGCTGCACCAGTATTCCAGCTCACTATAAGTAATACAGAAATGTCTTATCTGTTCTTCTTGGATCTTTCCAGACCATCACCATGTTTTTCTTTTTCTTTTTTTTTTTTTTTAATGACTTTTAGTAATAGTGTATCAAATTTTAGACATTTGAAACAAATATCCCAAAATAAGATAAAACAATGCATTATTAGGTAAGATAAAACAACGCATTATTAGGTAGCAGCACCTAGGCAGTTCTATGTAATACGATACAATGGTTTACATTTCACCATGAAGTAACTTTGTTGTTTCTATTAAGTTTAACTATCTGCAAGTTTTCTTTCATATGCAGAAGGACTAATCTTCTTACATTTCTTTGATGACATCATATTCCATGTGTGTGGATGAGAAAGAGAAAAATGAAAGGTGAGAGTAAAGCATGTTCAAAAGCTATGATTCAGCAAATTACATGCTGAACTTTAAGCATGCTGATGAATTTGAAAACAGAAATGCTAAAGAAATATTATATTAAGAGTTGACACTATAAGAAAATTGTCATAAGTTATTTAGGATTTTAAATTACTGTTTTCAATTATGTTATTATTAATTATATAAGTATGTGTTAAAGTAATGACTATATGTAGTTTATACAGGCTACATTGGAATTTAATTTGTTTGTCGTCAGCTGCCACAATTAAAGAGAAAGAAGGGTAAGATTATTAGTGGATAAGATAAAGCAGAATGTAGCTAGATAAAGCAAAGAAAAATTAGACCAATTAAAAGCTTCAAAATCAACCCCAGCTCAAACAAAAACTGGAAAGGCAACTCAATAAACTTGACCTGTTTCATAACAAATGGAGAGGTAATTTTAAGGGCTAAGCAGCCTCTGTCCCATCTCCAGCTGCCAATGCTTCTACCTGGAAGCTATTTCAAAAAACGTTGCATGCAGCTCTTGCCAGCTCTCCTAACAATTAGTAGGAGGAGAGAATTTCTTAGATCACCAGAAGCTAAAAAAAAAAATCTACTTCTATAAGTTGAGATCACCACACTGATTTTTTTTTGTCTGAAGAGGAATACGAAACTCGTATAATACAATGAAATAAAATTATGACAACCGTGTTATTAAGAGACAAAACATAGGAGACTAAGACTAAGTCAGATATTGATGGGAGATTAAGTCCCAATTTACCATGAAAGATGTGTAAAGATATGCCTATGTACTGCAGTAAAACTGAAGAGATCAATATGGTGTTTCGCAACAAGGAATATGCATCTATATTTGCATGGATGATGCATATTAGTTTAACAAGTGACATTCAAGATAGTTTACATGTGAGTTGGTCTTTCTCCTTTACTGCCCTTTTCCTTCTTACTGGAATAGTGAGATTGCTACAGGATCATTTTTGTCTTAAGGCCTAGCTAATTCATGGTTATTCACAGTTATTCACAGAATTTTGACTTACCACCTGAATTCCAGAGTTTTGAAAACAAGAATAAAATGAAGACACTGCAGATTTCTGAAAAAAATTATAATCAGGGCTAGCTTTGCAGTGACCTTGGCCAGCTGCCTCAACACTTGTGGGAGCATCCCATCAGGCCTATGGACTTATGTCTGCCCAATTTGTTTAAATGTTCCCCAACCTGATCCTCCTGTACCAAGGACCTCAGTACAAAAGTTTTCTTAACAGGTTATCTGTTTCCCTTAGCTAGGATTACAGCTGAAGACTTGCTCTATGTGCAAATACTCATTCATGATGTCCTCTGCCTCAAGAAATGTTGCAAGGTATAGATTCTCAGAAATCTCATTTACAGACAACATAGCATAGAGCTAAGCAGAAAGATATGTCACAAGAATCCCAATGAAGAGGGAAAGTAAGAATGATGATCAATTCCTTTAGGTTCCATCAACCATTTTTATTAATTTGATATCTAATAAAACAGAATAAAAATTTGTTAAATAATTTTTATTATAGTGTTTCTTTATACAAAATATTTCTCCATAATACTCAGCACTGCTGTAGCAGTTGTATTTTGAAGATTTCAGAGTACTTTGTAAACATTGATTTTTGAGCCTAAAGGTACTGAATAAAACTCTAGATCTTAAAATTACGTATATATACTATGCAGTGTTAGACATATGCATATTTATATATGGATATTTCCAAATATGCATATACATATATATCTAAACCTAAATCTATACATAAATATGTATATGGGCCATACTCATGCTCGACACCCATAAGCATCCATACTGCTATCGCAGTCTAATTTTTCCAATGAATACAAGCACTTACGTAGAATCACAATGATGTGTTCTTTATTAAGTTTTTCCCCGTAGCTCTCTAATTTCAAATAAAGTTGACAAAAGAGGTGGAGTCCTGCAGGCATCTATATGGATGGAAAAGTTGCAGCCTATACTTTTTTTTCTGTATGTCAGGAAATCCACATTACAATCCATTGCAGCCTTCCTATTTTCAGCCTATTTTCATTGTTAGTAGAATGATTCATTTCCTCTGGTAAAGGTATGTACATGCCTGTATATAAAGTAGGATTTTCCAAACTTCCTAGTAGTGGTCTGATTTCCATACAGAGTAGAATTGCTGATATGCTTTGTCTTTTGCTATGTTTTGGTTTGGGGTTTTTTCCCATTGGTTGGTTGTAGTTTTTTTTGTTTGTTTGTTTCTTCTTCCTTTCTACTATTACCTTTATTCAACATTGATTTTCATACAGTTCTTGTTCTCCAGGAATGGGTATGTAGTTAGCTACCTAAGGACAGTACTGCACAGTAGGAATCTCCTCTACTCTTAGTACCAGGACAACTTTCTGCAAGACAGTCATTGACCACAAATGCATCCTCTTCTGGGTCTGGCTATGAGGCTTCTGGCAGCTCTTCAGCCTGTCGCATGCTCGTTGCTACTGCCTCCTTCAATCAGCTGTCTCCATTACTTCTATAAACATTTTATGAATGTATTTCAGTCTAAAGACGCCAGATTAGCCTAAGGCATTTTAATGAGTACTCTGCTAACCTGGCTCATTTGATCTGAAATAAGGCTAGGAGCATTCATATCTCTGCAAACAAACCTAAGAGTAAAGTCACTTCTTTGGAGGGCACTAACAGAAGATATATGTCTGTAGCCTTGTATTGGAGGAGAGGTGCCTCCTCCACATGCTCCTTCTGTTCAGACACATCTATTGTAAGCAATTTCTCCCGGGCTACCTTTTAGAGTTCTGTTAAGTCCTGACTCCCCCTGTTTCCAGATACCCTTCTTTAAACTAAATTCTTTCCACTTTTCCTCCACTCTAGTATTTCTTTCTTCCTGCTATGTCCCTTGTGCCCCTAATCTCTGAGCAACTTCCACCCGCTCACAGGTGTCCCAGTTATGACTCATCTTGTTACTGTTCTGTTCTGTATCACTAATCATGGTGACACTCAAACGCTCCAACATTTCTAGCATACCCTGCTATATAACAAGGCTGTGCTTTAATGCCACATTCTGTTGTTGATCTGACTCACCGGATCAACACGTGGCTTAGGGGCTGGTGCCATCGGCGGAATTTTGGCTTCTTTGACCATGGGGAGGTCTACACGGCACCGGGCCTGCTGGGGACAGACGGAGTGCAGCTGTCTCGTAGAGGGAAAAGGATTCTCACGTACGAGTT
>NW_009231408.1:0-42755 GCF_000690835.1 Fulmarus glacialis
AACCGACGGCTGCCACCGTGCGGATGCTGCACAGCCGCCGCAGAGCCGCCAGCCCCGCAAGGCTCAGCACGGGTCCCTCGGGCAAGCTCGCTGCCAGGCTGGGGAAACCTGGAACTGGAGAGCAGGGCATTGGCTTGCCCCTTCCTCCCGAAAAGCCACTAACAGCTTTCCTAACGTTGCACCAGAATTTTTATAGTAATACAACCTAGTGTTGTTTACGGTCTTTTATTAGTCCTCAAGAAGTCCAGGCGTTCATAAATATGCTTGTGGCAAGGTGCTCAGGAGAATACTACTGCTGCTCAGTTTCAGTTTTTTTCAGCCTATTTATATACAGTCTTTAACTACAATTTTCATCCTGTTACCATAAACCTGGTTTTATTTCCCTTCTAAACAAACATCAAGGTTTTGTAGATAAGGAACATACTTCCATCTTCTTCCTTTGCAAACATAAAGCTAATACATCTGAAAAACCTCTTTATTTAAGCCAGCAGAGCTTTCGGAGTCCAGCGTGTGAACTTCATGTTGGGTTAAAGCAATGCAAACCAAACACCCTTATATTCTGTCTGTCTCTAACAGCAGTTTATTTTTTTAAAAAGCAAACTAAATTAAGTACCAGGAAGTTTAACTTCTGGTCAATTCTACTTTTTTATTAAATATACTTAAAATATCCCTCTAAAATACTATTTAAAAAATTTATGAGGATTCCTTACTCATTAACCTTATATTTGCTTCATATTTAAATGCATTTGTCTCAACAGCAACAGCTAAGCAGCAAGACTTCTTTTCGTCATTATTTCATCAGCGTTTCCTACAGCATGCCCCAGGAAAACCTTCAGAAGTCAGTGCAGTTTGCCAGATAATAAAACTTCTCACAGCATTTCACTCGGTTAAAAAGCTTTTTAAAGCACCCCAATAATTAATTTGACCCATCCGTGGGTACCTAAAAGCTGCTTTATTATCTTAAGCTGCCATCACCGAGACACACACCTCATTTAGCTTCACAGACTCTCTCTGAACTTGAATCTATTAATTTGGATGAAGAACAATGGTGAACAACAGAAGCGTGTTGGCCAACACATATTACATGTAAACTCTTAGTTAACAAATTCAAACTTTAAAGGAACCGTTTGGATAGCCAGAAGCTAACAAGAGTTACAGCAGCAGCACATTCAGCAGCCTGCTTTAACCAAAGCACTTAAGGACATGCTCAGATGTGAACAGTCTTACTCAGCCCACATACTAAACCCCCTAAAAATTTCTTAAAATGCTTTGATAAATAAAAAGCATGAGCAGGGCAGAACATTGAGTTGGAAGCCAAGTTATTTTTCAGTTAAACGCATTTAACTACCAATTCTAGCACTGGCTTGGAGGGAGGCCCCACGGTATCTTCATTTTAAGAACAGCAACACACATTCTTTTCAAACATATATTTCACCCAAGAATTATAATGCCTTCAAAACAGGAGCGAGATTTACTGCCCTTCCAGCATTTTCTAACCAAATACCACAAAAATGCTGCTCTTGCAGAATGTCAAGGAGAAGAAAGGGCAAAGGAGCAAAATCCAATCCGTACTGAAGTTGGTAGCTGAGGAAGTTTGTCTACGTTGCAGTGAGAGTCCCATCTGCATTTCATTGCAGCTAGTGTGAACCCAATCAGTGCAGGTTAAATATACGTCAGATCAGTGATTATTGTGTTCTGACCTCTGTGGCTAAGTCGGACATTATACATTCCTGCCACCTATTGCAGTAGTTAAGGAATCAATGCTGCTTTAAAAAAAAAAAAAAAAGAGAAGTATTCTATGCTAAACATGCCTCCATTCCTTCGCATAGTGCAAATTTCTTGGGGTCTTTCAACAAACATTCAAGCTCTTCTGTCACTGTCCGAATGGCCCCTTCGTAAGGCATTAGATCAAGACTCAGAAAATCCAAGTTCAATTCATTAAGTCATTGTCATGTTTCTTTCAAGACCGCAGGTATGGCCACTTTGAATCTCCTGCTCCCCATGTATAAAATAGAGATGATAATACTTTCCTCCTTCAAAAGGTTGCTGTGAACAAATACATTCAAATTTGTGAAATGTGCCTGTAAGAAGCTAATGGGTCCTGCGTATATACCATGCAGAAAAGATTTCCCAATTAACATGTTGCATCATTTTTTCCACCACCACCAGCTCCAAGCAAGCTACCACAGACTAATTAAATCCCCCAGGGTATGCTTCCACAGCTGCTGAAACCAGTTTAAGGTCAGGGCTGCTGGCATGACCCAGCCTCTCCCTGTCCTATGTGCTCTCTTAAGGCCTGATCCCTAAGGGAGCTGGTTCATGGAGCTAAACTAGAAAAAACTATTTCTGTTGAAAGACAGTCAATAGCATTTCACCAGCTTAAGTGTCCAAACTGGTCCGTGGGAGGCTCAGATGAGCTTCAGCAGCGGTGCACAGGACATGACCACCCCACACGGCAGGGGATACAGAGCTGTCGTTGGCAAGAACAGAGCTGTTGAGTTGGCTTTACCACAGCCACCCCCTCACTGGTGTTTAGCACCGTAAACAGAGCTTCTAATGCTCAAGAGTTCAAGCAATCGCAGTTAAAAACAACTCAGCTATTTAATATTTGCCATTATGACTGGATCCAATAACAATATTTAAAACCACCACAAATTCTTAAAGCTACCAACACCAAGCAAGATGGATGTTTCTTAAAATGCTAGAACTGCATTGCTTACAATGCAACTATACTAACATGAAGAGGACTGAGCCTACAACAGGCTTTGTGCTTTATCACAACAGCTCCAGATACTCACTGGCACCTCAAAGGTTCTGCGTTCGGTCTTGACCGACACCAATGGGAATAAAGGTACTACTGTGGTACCTGAGTGCCTTTGCAGATCAATGATAATCACACATTCACAGAACTATTTTTGGGAAGCCACTGCAGTGTGTTATACATATACAGACCATAGCTTGTTTAATACGGGTTATTAACCCAGCCTCAGCAGCCTGTATCAGCATGAGATGCACTATCAGAGCCGCAGTGTGTCTTACCTGGATACTATGCTGGAGCCGTTGTAGAGGTCACTAGCGTAAGACAGCGTTGCCAGGGGTCTGACAGAATTGTAACGCGTGAACTTAGATAGACACTCCTGAAACTCATCCAGCTGGCTTGTGGTTCTGCTGTCATCTAGGGAGAGGCAGCAGCATTGGGGAGGACAGAAACAGAGTAAGAAGATAAATAAACTCAACAGCAAACAAAAAAAATCAAGATTAATGTCTTCACATGACACTACCTCTGCTTATTATTTGGGGAGGATTCTTGGTCAAGAACAGGTTCTCTCTCCCCTCTAGCATTCCCTGAAGGCAGGATGATTTTTCAGAGCACAAATTAAGTCTTTCCACTGGGTGAACCTACCGTGCTGACAATCTGCCTAGAGATCACAAATACAGCTTTCCTGGTAGATAAGCTCATTTATTTTATTCAAATTCAGAGCCCATGGGCCATATAGATTATTAACAGAAAACCTTAAAGCATATCAAAATGCACTGCGAAGAACATGTCTAGTTTTCTATGGAGGTGAAAGTATATTCCTTTGCTTGTATTTCAGTTACAATATGCCTACATTTGGTGTCAATTACATTGAAAATACTTTTAGTAAAAGGTATTTGTCTTATTACTCCAAAAGCAACAGACCTGAGGGAGAGTTGTTTCAGGGCTGGAGAAGGAAGACAAGCATGAAACCAGAAGACTCCCTGTACTATAAGTTTTGTGAAAATTATGACCTTCAGCAGACAAGGTGAAATTGAGCCAGCTCGAATAATGATGATAAATATTCTGTGGGAAATGGAACAGTTTACTACAAAAGTTAAAACTAAATTGTGCTGTAGATAACTGAAAGTCATTCCCCGATTCCTCAGAAGTTCCAGTTTTTCTCGGTATGAACAGAATTTTATGTAAACCATTTTAAAATTTAGTATTTCCTAAATAAGGAAAAATTCCTAACTTATGGTGATGTTGCATGGACAAGCCAGCCTTCCTAACACGATCACGCATCTGCAGTCAAACATTATGTAGAGCCTTCAGGCTTTGTAACAACCCCCGGAATTTGCAGCAATTCTCCCTTTCCTCCTCTTAACACTCCCACATTCGCTTTGTCTTTCTGCACCAGTGCAACGTAAGGGAACTACAGCTATGGCTGTTCTCACAGCGCTAACACAAAGCGCCTCCGTTTATAGGTAGTCCAGTTTGCAAGTCACACTGCTGCACACCTTGCCTCCTGTTAAACCACAGCATCCACTGCAGCAGCAGAGAAGCCATACACACAACTCACTCACGCAGCTGAGATCAAATTCCACCCACTAGTTAAGTTACCCTTATTGGTTTCCCTATCAGCAGCATAAGGAAATGACAAAGCTCCGCTTATTAGAAAGCTTTGGAAATACTGGGGTGAAAAAATGAAAAGGTTGATCTATAAAAGCAAAACACAGCTGTGATTTCTTGTGGGAAAACACAGAGAGAATAATCACTTTCTGCACTCTAGTAATTCCTTGCCATCGGAAATTATTATCTTGCTCTACACTTGTAAGGCATTTTGAAGTGTCCGTTATATGCTATTTAATGTTTGCTCATATAAAGGAACAGTGAAGGCTAGTAATTAGCATGTTTAAGAGTACTGGCATATACATTACCCATGTCAGATGGATCAAAAGGGGCAAAATGAATGAAGTACTGCTCCAAATTAAAATCATCAGCACCTGACCACTACAGGGAACAGCTCGAGAAGAAGCATGTAAACATCAGTGAGCGTTTTTTCCAAAGATTGTTTCCTCCTTCAACACTTTGATAGGAACAAATAGCTGCTACGCTTCCATTTCCCTCATTTAGAGATCAAGCACACAGTCCTCCTATAATTTATTCTGTATCTGTGCCTGGAAAACCGAATGTTATTTCTCAAGACATTTTCCCCATCAAAGTGCAAGGCCATTTCGTAATTACAGTTATATTATGTCTCCACTCCCTACCAGAACAGTCATAGGCACCTCTTGCAAAAAGCTTTAAATCCACATTAAATCCTATTTAAAATGTGTCAAAAAGTAGGAGTGACTTAAGAGAAGAAAAATTAATCAAGTATCACAGGTTATCCCTTATTTAGGAAAAAACCTGTACTTGCAAATCCTCCGCTCTTGGTGTGGCTGACACAATACGAATACAAAAAGTAGTTTCACCGCATTCATATTTATAGTTCCAATTATGAAGAAAGATGTCTTCTAGAAGGGAATGCTGGGAAGAGCCCCATTTGTTATCCTTGGTTAATAAGTATTATTTTAACATAAACACAGTTATGCATCACCAAGTTAGCACCACACGAAAACATTTCAGTGTGATCTGTGAAGTACAGTATTCTGCAAAGCCCTTGCTACTACTTCACAGGAAACTGGCTGGTCACATACGACCGGCTTCTCCGATCTTCCAGCTACTGAAGCACCCCCTAAACGTGCTGCATTCCTTGTTAAAATTATTTTGCTGCGCATGATGAGACTTGAGTCAGTCACTGCTCTGAAGTAGGTAGAAGATGTAGACATATCTAAGAGTGAGCTCCCCTAAAACACATTGAAGCCTTTAAACATAAAGGCAATTTTTTTTTTTAAATAAAAAAAAAACCCAAGCCTCATTTTTATTTATTTATTTTAAAATTAATAAAACTTAAACTAAATTCATGGAGGAAAAAAAGGTGAGGGTTTCTACCCCAGCTCTCTTCCTGATGTCTGTGTCCTGGGAGGTTGGTCCTTGCCTTTCAAGGCTACAAGTAAAGATATTCTGCTGCAGCAACCTCTGCCTGGTTCCTTCTTGTCCCTAGGAGGCTTCTCCCATCCCTGAGGGCTGGCTGCTCTCTGCTCCTTGCTGCGGTCTGTCACTCTTCATATGAGCTGCAGCTCACAGCTTGGTGCTGCAAATCTCTTGCCTGCCACAGCCCATTGCCTGAAACTTTTTTCCCAGAAGCTGGCTTCTTCCCCAGAGGGGCCACAGAGCAAGCCTCCTCACCCTCAAGACATACTCATTTGACCATCCGTTTCTTAAGAGAATCTTGTCATGTAATTAAGAACCATCCATCCACTAGGTAACAATTACTCTAGCTGCTGTCACACTGTTACTCAATTATGAATGAGGCAATCTAGGCAATTGCGAAAACACCTTCTAATTCTACAAAACAAGCCTTAAATCTAAGGTGTGCCCCATGGGACAACAACACTGCTGCACACTCAGCTTCTACACTCCAAGCCATTTGTTAACCAAGACTCAATCTAGACAACATAAAGGATAACGTCCAAGCATCCTACTGCATACTAAATACAGGAGAATTTATCAATTTATGTTTATACTTCTGTAGTATTTCAATAGCTATGTTTTCAACTACCATGTTTATGCCATATCTAGTAGAAAGACAACGCAACCACTGCTTTCAAACATTTGCATCTTCAGAACAAGCATCAGTGAAACTGTTTATTGTGGGTTATGCCCTTCACAGTACAGGATTACAAAGCAATACATGTGCCCCTCCAAAGTGACAGGATTAAATTGTCTACATTCAGCAACCTCAAAGATTGGTCAAGAAAAGCAAAACAAGACAATTTCAGTAATACACAAATATGTATCGCAACATTCCCATGCAGAGAAGAAGTGAAAGCTACTCTCTCAAAAACAAGTCTTTTCTGAGGAGTAGGCACTGTAGGAGGTAATTGATGTCAGAAGCTGAACACCACGCAAGAACTCACCCGAGACACGTGTCATCCTGGTGGAAAAATAGCACTGCTCTAGGTCCTCAAAATGAGCTGTGAGCCGCTTGCGTCGTGAAGCTAGCGTGCTGTTATACCACGGCTGCTTTTTGGTCTGAATGGAGAAGAGAGAACACTTCAGAAAGGTAAAGCCAGGTCTGGGTTTCATTTCAATAGATTTTAACAAATTATAAACAACTTATACATTATATGTGAAGGGTTAGAAGTGTAAAATGACAATAAATGAAGATCTTGTCACCGTCAACAGTTATTCTCAGGGTCCTATGTTGCACCCTTTAACTTGACAAGCAAGAAAAGCTGCTTTTAGACAATTCTTGTTTCCTGAACCTTTGCAAATTTACCGATTCCAACCTCACACACAGGACAGACAGCAGCAACCCTTGGGGAGTCACATCTTGCATTTATACAGATAGATGGCAGAGGCCAAAGATAGCCGTTTGTACAACAAACACTTCCTAGATCCCTGGCAGACAGCTCATTAAAAAGAGGAGGTGTTTATTTTAAATAGTTACTGAATTATTTCTTTTGAAGCAACTCAGTAACTCTCTGTAAAGCTAAGCAAATAAGGATAGAAACAGAAGACACCATGAAGTTCAAAGGTTAATTGAAAAGAAGTCCATGAAACTCATCATTAAAGCCATTTCCCAACCTACCCAAGCAGTAATAGTGAGAGGTAGAAGCAAAGGATTGAACCTACATAGGCAAGCTCTCCTCCTGAAGCAAAACAAAAATACAGCACTTCTCATTTTAATCACTAGTAAGGAAAAGGAACCAATTCCTCTACTACACAAGAGGCATGAAAAGCACCTTGCTTTAGTTTATATTTAAGAAGTTTCACATATCACATACTCAAAGCTAATGGGGAAATTTAAAAAGATTTGAGAACCACCAAGCTCCCTAATGAGCAACATCCCTGACCACATACAAGGTCTGTAATGCCACTCAATGGCACTAACAAAACACACTCCGTGTACAGCTCCCCCTCAATCCACGCAGGAGAACGGGCTGCCTGCCCCATTACAGCCATCAAGCAAGCCAACAAGAACAAACTAAATTCAGAGCCCACCCAAATTCTGTTTATACCTGTATGAACAGTAATTCTACTATTTTAGGGGAAAAGCAAGCCCCAAGCAATGAAACCTCCAGATGCGAGGCCCCTGGCTATACATTGATATTGTGACTCCTACTTGTATGTTGACAGCACCTATGGTCTATGCAGCTTGTTTCATCTCAAAACAAACTCCAGTCTCAACACACAGCTAAAACACTGGGAAGTACTCCTACCTCAACACCTTTTAACCACAATTTTCTAAAACTTCACAGCTTTAAGAAATACTTAATGGAACACTTTTATAGCACCTTCCTGTCAATTTTGCACACCTATTAATTTGGAGCCTGCAAGGGCTCCAGCCTCTCTCAGCACATCAGGAGCGATTAGGGCTCAAGACAACTTCAAGCATCAAAGAACAATCACTTCAGTCTCAAGTTAAGATGAGCCTCATGTGACACGATGAGCAATACAACCCAAGCCCAAGTCTGGTCTGCCAGATGAGCCCAGTCCACACCAAGGTGGAATCAATCATGCTAAGTATTTGCCTGCTGTGCGATACACCTGCTGGGTCTACAGAGGAAGATCCCCCTGGAGCAGGTCTCAGGCTGGCACATGGTGACCCAGCTGTGCTGGGAAATCAATCTGCATTAACTCATCTGTATCAGATCCTCCCTAGCTAAGCATTTTAAACTGCTCATGTTTTACCAAAACATTTATTGAGTTTCTAGGAAGCCTGCTCCCTGGCTACTTGTTAAGCAATGCTGGGAAACAGGAGGAAAAAAAAAAAATAGGAGAAAAGAGAGAAAACATACCCAGGCAATTTTTACTCAGCTGCTAAAACTACTATGGTTGTCCTAGTTGAGGACATTAGTTAGGATTGCTCTGTTATCAGGAGTGATTTTACTGTCTGAACTCCATTAGGTGCTCTGAAGAGTCCTCTAACAACTGTGGAAAAGCTTCATAGCCACATACAAGCTCCTTAGTTCTAGCAGAAAAGAAAGGTACTGCCACTAAATAGTACCTGCAGAATTCCCCGGGCTTATGTGACTTGTCCACTATTTACTTCTGAAGCTCAGCTTCTGGAAGAGAACTGTCCTGTAACTTTGCAATATATAAATTCTTCCCTAAGAACATGTTTGTGAGCAATGCACAAAAGTAATTATATAGAGAAAGCAAGCTATGCTGTCCATCCTAGCACAGCTTCTTACTGCCAGCAGTGCCCATCTATGATTTTTGCCATGACTGACAATTAGAAAAAAGCACAATTGAATTTATATTCTTAAAACTACTTTTATGGTAAAGTCTTGCTGAAATTAGACTACCTTTAAATGAAGTGTTTAACTTCAAGAGTTCTCTTTCAACTCCCCATCCAAACATATATTAAAGTTGAATTTGAAAATTTGTACTAGAGAGTACAGATCTTGCACTCTGAGGACAAAAAATTGCATGTGAGGACAAAAAAGGTTATTCTCACACAAATAAGGCTGTCATACAGAATGACTAGAAAGTCTAGGTTGTTTGTTTTGTGCACGTACCAGCGTTACAGCTATGCTATTAATTTTGGTTTTGAAATAGAAAGAAAAGTACCAAGACAAGCAGCGTCAGTGCAGAACAAACACACTGTACTATATCAGTCCTGAACATAAGATCTCCACCTACATTTCACTTGCCCTCTGAAGTCAGGTAGAGCTACAATTCTATGTTCAAGCAAAAGTCTCCCAGACCACAGTAGCAAGAACCACAATCATCTTTCCACAGATTAAGAGGGAAACTTCTAATTACCAATTAGTTATACAGCTACAAACCCAAAAATCTGCATGCACACATACATGCACATCAGCCCAAAATTCAGGTGTTTTTTCTTTATATCAGTTACACCATCAAATAAGATCCAACAGCACTTCTGTTAATTTACCAGTTTGATACTGCTGTGTGCCATGGATGGTCCACCACCACCAGAGAGCACCAAAGGCCCAAGCTGGCACATAACCAACGGTCCGTCTGCCTAAATCAAAACTCTTTAACCTTTTTGAAGCTGTGAGCTGGTTACCAGTGTTATCTTCCCAGTCCAGCTGAATCACTCCGAGCTGCAAGACTACAGCAGTGCTGTTTGGCATTCGGGAGGCCCCGTGGATCAGTTTGGAGGCTGCCTGACAAATGGCTTCACTGTATAGGCAACTTTTTACCCCCTATGTGAGCTTGTAATACAGTTCTGTAAGGCCCCCAACGAGGGCAAACTACAAAATGGCAGTATGTTCAGAGAATGAGTGTTTCTTGTTTTGAAAGTCAAGCTCGATCCAAAGCTATTTAAGTCAACGCGAAGAGTCAGGGATTTACCTCCCTTCCCAAATGCTGCCCACTTGGAAGAAGAGCAAAAAATATCCCCTCTTCCCTGGAAGAGTCAGCTTTGGGAATAAAGTCAGATGTCTAAATATATTATACCAGATTTCTTCGATGGCATCAGCATGGACACTCACAGTCATGCACAGTCATTCCTACGGCTGTAGTCTTGACTCCAGTTTGCCCACACAACCAGTTAAAAGCATTTATAAGACTCAGGTTGACTGGTACCCTGGAGATGGATGGAGTTGTGCCGTATCTCTGCCAGCCCTCCACATTCACTCTCCCGTCCCCCCTGTATACAGACACGTATTACCTTACCTGAGAACTGCCACTGAAGCCTGGAGGCTGGCTATACTCCGTGGAGTCAATAATACTACTGCAAAACCAAAAGAAATAGTCTGCTTAAATCACTGTACAACCATTCTTTATAATGTTTAACCTGTTTGCTCCTCCCCCCATTACATCCTGCAGCGTACTTGCCTTTAAATTTCATTTTACAGACAGGGAACACAAGGTTATTTTTTGTTTGAGGGTTTGGGAGGGATTTTTTTTTTTTTTAAAATACAGGGATCTCCTAGAGCAGAATGCTGTCACACACAAGTATGTGTAAAGCAATCTAATAATTTCTAATTAGAATGCAAAAGCCTATCTTTTGTATGAAATATGCAGGATAAGACATTCTGAAAATAACATGCTACCATTGGTTTTCAGTTCTTTTCAAAAAAAAAAAAAGTTTAAAGCTGTGGCACTTGAAACAGAAGAGAAAAGCTAGAGAAATCAGCTTAAGACAGACCGTAGTATCCCAGACGTCTCTGAAGACACAGAGAACAGACACAAGTAATGAAATAAAGAAATAAACTAAAAAAATACTGACAGACAGGATTACTATTATTAGAAAATGCTACACCATATATAGCTACATAGTACCTATAATGACACAACATACCTTAAATCACTGTTTTCAAAACATAGCATACATATGCAAACTCAAGAGATCTAACTTTCAAAACTGCAAAAGGATCTACTGATACAAGCAGAAAACAGGTGGTTCAGTATTCTTGCACATATGGGCAAAATATTTAGCTCCCACAATAGAACACCAGAGCCAGATTAAAGCACTCTTATCACTCAAAAATTTAAAATACTTTTAGAACAAGTATTTAGACAAGTATTTAGGACAAGTAAAGAACACCATTTTATTAATTACGGAGAATCCATTACAAACATCACCATGATTTGTTTCTAAAAATCTTTGTAATTCACTTGCTTCTGCTATGTCATTTGGCTTGGACAGAAAAGAAACTATCTGGGTTCATTATTCTTAGTCTTACTTACGAGGCAACCTTAGATTTAAGCATTGCTTGGGAAAGCTGAAGGTTTCTTCAAAAAGCTGCCAGAACATGGCTATAGGTCCTGGTTTTGTAAAAGATGATTGTACCTATTGATGTTTACATAACAGCTGTCAGAATTGATGCATAAACTTGACATTCTTGGTCATAAAACAAGTGGTTCGGCTGAAATGCCAGTCAGGGTACCTGTAAGTCTAGAAGGATGAAACAGTGGTACTAGCGCTTAAATATTTCTCTGAATGTTTTAAAGTTCCCCTGGAGGTGGAGGGAAGTAGAAACAGAAGATGAGAGATGATTTTAAACTCTCATTAGTGGTTAACTTGTAAGATGAGATTGATTGGGCTTCTGTTACAAGCAAGACAAAAGCTGCAAACCAAGAAAATCTGAGGGATAAAAATCATTATTTGCTGCGAGCTATTGCAGGGGAGAAAACAACCGAGCTGTTTCAGGCATGGTCGGGGACAATGAACTTTAAATTAGAATGTGGCCACATGAAATAATGAAACACATACAGCAGATCCTGCCAGGAACAGCATGAATAAGATGCTTGGCTGGAAAGTGATGAAAAAGTACTCCGCTCTGAGACAGGTATAGCGGCAATTAACAGCAAAACACACAGAATTATAGTGTCTGGTCTCGTTTTGCTGCAGGTTGTCTGGTGATGTAAAGCCTTCAAGAGTGCAGACGTCATCTCCCTAACCAGAATACAAATTCAAAGTAATTTCGGTGTGGTGCCTGTAACTGAGTTAACTGGCATATGCTTGAATGTTTTTCCTTGTAAAAACAGGAAGAAAATAATCAGAATATTACAAAAGTTCCCTTCGAATTCTTTTTAAAAGCTGTAACATTAGGTTCAATTAGGAAATTCAGCTAGACTAACATGACATATTTAAAAACCTGGAACAACAACAACAAAAACACAGCAACCTGCAGACTATAAATCCCATTTGATATACCCTTATGGGGGTGGGAGGGGGTAATTAGGACAAATGGAGGGGAAGGAGATCAGGATTTCAATAACTGAATCAGAGTTACCAGGCAACTAATTTTTAGATCAGAATCTTTCCCCAGAAACTCCTTTTAGAGTGATAGTTTGTTATTTGCTATTACTGCCTGAATATGTAGTCACAGAGAAGTTGCTTATTTGTATCTCCTGTTTGCACCATTTACTGGTAGCAAAAATAGCACGCGCGCCTGTTCAGAAAAACCTTACACAGAACTATTTGTTCTTTTCCCTTATTCTCCCCCTCTTGTTCTCTATTAGTATACAAGCCCAGCAATCTGCAATGCTGTAAACAAGTGCTGTGCTATTACCCAATTTAATATTTCATCATACCCTGTACAAGCATAAGAGAAAACACGTGTTTCTTGAAGCCAACAACGTATTGAACGCGATAGCCGTACTTGATTTTCTGCTAAAGAACTTATGGAGGAAGATGGGGGGAGGCATAGGAATTTCAATTTTGAAGATGTTAAGAGTGTGGGGGGAAAAAGCTACAAACAATGAAAAGAAACAGAGAATTAATGAAGCAAGCCTGTGATATAGAAGAAGTAGATGAATAAGGGCAAGTCACCAGAGACCAGATGAAACCGAATTCTAAAGAAATCTATTTTCTTGAACTTTAAATTCAAAGGCTAAAGAGATTTTCTTCATCTCAGCATGGGTCTATGATAACCTTGTACTATTTATAAGACACATTAGTAACATTTTATACAATTATATTTCATTAGCAGGGTGTTAAGCACATTAACAAGTTATATTCCTATTTAAATATACCATTTTAATTCCCTGATAAGTTAAAAAGTCTCCGCAAGTTTAATAACATTTTAACATGGAAGTGAAGCCATCTCAAACTATATTTGTTCACAGCATCTCTAAAATGGTTCACTGGTTCACAGCATCTCTAAAATACACTTTGGAGATTAAATATTTCAGTTACATAGAGCTGAAAAAAATCAGCATATTTTAAAGCTCCTATCAGCTGTTCTGCAGCATTCTTTCCAAAGAGGAATCAAAGTTACAGTTCTTGAGATACTCTCCAAAATTTACATTTAATGTTGAAAAGAAAATGAATTTCAAGATTTTCTGGAATCTGAGTTCTGGTAATTCAAATCAATTCAATTACTTGAATTACACTAAACTGTAAGGATAGGGCAGGGACAGAAGTTACAAGAGTCCAGCAACAACCAATGCCAGTTCAGACACCTCCTTCACATACTATTTTCTCTTCGACCACTCAAGACTACCTCTTAATACAGGAATGTCATTGAGAAACAGAAAAGGGGTCTTCAAGCCAAGAGAAAAAGGCAACTCCACATACTCTAGAAAACTCGTAAACATCCTATTATATTACATCCCTGGCATGTTGTACCAGAGGGAAAACCTAAAAGCTGAAGACACGTCCAAGATAGAACCAGACAAGCACAAGAAGATCAACCAAGAAAAAGAGTCCGTGGTCTCTGCACCCGCCAAAGTCTAACCCACCGCCACCTCCCAGCAGACCTCAGGTGAAGCACTTCAATCCAAAGTCACTAAAATATTTTGGCACTATCTTACATCAGCAAGAACTGAGAATGATTGACCCTAGGACATGAAATAAACAGGCATAAAGGAATAATAATAAATTCTCAGTAGACTGAAACCAGCGTAGGCCTCACACAGCAGAAAATTTTTCCCCAACTCTTTCACCAGAACTCCGGGGCTTAAAATGTTATTCCAGCTTTCAACAGATAAAAAAGTTCTTTGGGAGCTTGTTTGTTAGTTTGGCCAAGTAATAGAGATACATTTCCTCTCGTAAGTACAGTCTTCCGTTAAAAAAAAGAAAGGTTTCTAGGCCTGAAGGCATTCAATATATAACAAATTCAGCCCAACTAGTGCTCAAGTTTTCCCCAAGCAGCAGTACCATGAAGCAAACAACAAGCAATCTATTTAACAGCCAATAACAAAAACCAGTAGAACCTGACAAGAATCTCATCAGCTTCACAAAACTGCTGCTTGGCAAAACAGCAATAACCCACATCAAAACCACACTTGCACCCAAAAATTAGGCAAGCAGCGAAGGGCAGAGTAACACTGTTCCCATCCATCTTGGCCATATTCTTGTCCTTTTCCCCAGGGCCAACCAGAGCTTCGTAGAAATACGAGAGGTTCTGGTCTCTGTGTCCAGAAATAGCATCCTGGTAAGAATTCCCAGCTAATATTGTTAGGGTCCTTACCAGAGCACTGGATCTAAATCTCTGCAGGGGAGGAAATCTGATCATTTTTTTCTTACTTACTTCTCGGCTATTAGGTTTAGAGCTGCTAATTGCAGAAAAGGTACCAGTACAATTTTATAACTGAAGTCAACAGTTTAGAGAACTCTACTATTAGGAGAATACACTGGGGAGAGGTAATAGAGATGATCATTAAATAACTTAACTTGGCCCTGTGAAATCACAGCTTTCTTACAACCAAAAACCACTGCTATAAAGAAGTAGAGCACTTCAAACCTTGGCACATGCAACTTGGACACAAGAAGCATCTGCAATTTTATCATCAAGACACCAGACTACGCAATATTCCAGACAAAAATCCACATTGAAAATATACTATTAGAAAGGCATTTCATTACATCAAAACAGACAGCAGATAAACAGAATCAAGAGGCTGTGTAGTTTAAATTTTTATCCTGTGAGCCCATACCTTTAGCCATTCACACTGAGTGGGGAAGCCAGAGGACACCAATATCGTACAAAATTAAGACCTATCATATGCCAAGCAGAACTGCATTACGTTCAGAAAAGGTAGCATGTATTTAACAGTAATATTTTATACCATAGCAAAGGCTTATGACTCAAGTTAACTAATCCACACTACACTTAAAATCATCAGCTTTCCACAGCACCTGGTTTAGAGTAGACTTTTCAGCCAGCTGCAGACTCAGATGGCTTTTTCTTCACTGCTTAATTTTCATAAAGTTTATACCAATCAAAAACAGAACAGAAAAATATTGTACGGCACTCAAAAACTAGTTTTGCTTGTGTTTTGGGCATGGCACAGAGAGGACTAGCAAGTACAGTGCAATATGTACAGCCTGAAATCCAAGTTCTGAGTTGCAAGCTCCATACCTGTGTGAAGGTGAGGGAGCCTCAAACTGCGGCACCGTACTGTCCTCACTGACTGGGGAGTACAAGCCACTCATTTCCTGAAACAGAAAGCCACGTTAACAGCAAAGCTGACAAAACATAAATAGTAGGCACTGTCTAATATACAGTGTTCACATAGTAATTTTTTTTTTTTTCCAAGCAGATAACTAACTGTATCTACATTTATTCAACTCTCACCTAACAGTCTTTACTATACCTGAAGAAACATTGATTTTCTTTGATTTTTTTTTTCCCCCCCCAGTTATCATTCCAACTGGGTTTCAGAAATCCTACAACTGCAGTGCTTTTTGCCCCAAAAGAGGCAGTTCTGGAGTTTATACTCCAAAAATCAATGGATTTGGTTACCATCCAATTGTCTCTAACCCAGCACCTCCCTTAAACACGGCAGAACAAGCAAGCTGTAATTGCATTTTTGAGATACGTGCAAACTTATCTCATAGCCTTCGCAGCTGGAAAGTAATGCTGGATATGGGTCATGGCAAGAACAGCCACAAGACGACAGGGCAAAGGTGGTATTGTGCGCCAGACTTAAAAGAGGACCTATCAGTCTTCTGTGGGGCAAGTGCACAAGAGAAACTTAGCCCATAAATTTGGCTTTGTCACTGCCAGACTAAATCACTGCTGTGTACCCAGTATGAGACTGTACCTTTCATCTGTTTGAGAAATGGAAGCTACGCAGGATGCTGCAGCTCATTAGTTAGGGGAGCAAAGTGTTCCAGGACAACATTACTGGTGCTTTTCAAATTCCCACTAGGTGCTCATTAGTCATTAGGTAAAAAGTATGATATTTGTGACGAGGGAGATCCCAGGCTTTAGAGGTCAGCACCAAGGTCACTATCACACACCAGATACGTACCCCAGCTGCAGCCCACTGAAGTGCCTGATTAAAGAGCAGAAAAGCAGGTTGCTAGATATTCTTCGAGGGATCCCGCAGCTTTGGGAATAGCTTCTCCTAGATCTGAAGACCTATTTCACCAGTCTCAAGGAAACACACTAAGGTATATTTATTTCCCAAGAGCTGAGAAACATTTAGGAAAATAGGTCTGAAAAATGCTGTTATCTATCAAGTTACAATCTGCATAGCTATCAGCTGAAGGGAAGTTCCTGCAGTTATCAGTTCTATTTATACTTTGACAATTCATCAGCATGCGTATAAATTGGAAGTGAAGACATCTAAAAGGCTTTTGGGCAGTGGTTGGGAGCTCGTGCTGACTGCTTGAGACGAGCAAGAAGAGAGAAGCAGACCTGCAAACTTATTCCCAAGAAGCTTTAAGGGAATGCTATTTTGAGAGGTGGCAGTCTGATGCATTCCTGAAACATTAGTTTCCTATTCAAAGATCAAAACACTAGAATGATCAGAGGAATGGGACCATGGATGAACCTAAGGACTCAATAAGGACAGAAGGATTGAGCTGATAGGTTTACAAATACTTGGAGAGTAATTCTCAACAAAAATCTCAAGAGATCCCCATCATTAAGGAATTAAGAGAATTACATCAGGAGGTAGCAGATTGCTTCTGTTTTGACACGCAGCAGGAGCTGGTTCTGCCCCTACCCAGTCTCTGCATTACAGCTCTCTTGTGCACCCCCCAATACCTCTCCATTTTAAGAGTGGCATGCTGCTAAGATTTAAACAGCCTGTGCAAATAGCCAGAACACTGCAACGTACAAGAATCGTAAGTTATCATCAATATACTGGCTGTTGATTTCTAGCAATTATTCTAAAACCCTTACTACCAACACAAAGAAATTGAAAGATACGATTATATAGGAGGAGGTTTCAACAAAGCCCCCTCTTACCAACCTGCAGCTTGCACACATCAACTAAATGAACAAATTAAAGAAAGACCAGTATCTGTTCATTTTCCCATTACTGACTCAAATGCCGTAAATTTAACACAGCAGCCCCACAGCAAGGCAGACAGCTTGATGAAAATGAAAAATTGCCACAGTCAGAACAATGTCTGGGCACCTCACCTCTACTCGTTTAATATCTTCTTCCAGAACACTTAGCTCCTTCTGGATCTGCTCCAGTTGCTGTGGGTAATAGAATAGGAGAAGTCTAAATCAATCTGCACTGCACCACAAACAAGTTAAATTACAATCTTTTCAGAGAGGAACCTGAACTATCTTAACTGGCATGCTACATGATTCAAAAGTCACTAGGCAGGAAGTTCATATGCATAGATTAACATAAGTGTGCACACAAACCACATTCAAGACAGAGTACAAAACATGAGCATGAGGTACTTTGATATCAACAGAGACTCACATTATTCAAACTAATACTTTTATGCTCCTCTAGCATTTTCCATGCAAGGTATAACTGGTTTACAAACACTGAACATAATTAGAAAAAAAAAAACCACCACGAACACGACAGTGATCATTCCAGCCTTCTACAAAACACAAAATGCTTTGCTAAAAGGTGTTACGAGTATTTCTCTTGCTAGCACTTAACCTGCCAATTGCCAATTTAAACTTACTGATAAAATTTTCGGATTGGCAAAAAAACCACCGATTGTGACCACGGAGACATTTGCTCCTGGCACCAAGCAAGCGCCACGTGACATTTCTTTCAAAGGTGTGATACTTACCCGGGATTACACCATAAACTCCAGTCAACCTGAGGGCCATCCCTGAAGGGGTCAGGAGGGGACTTCCCTTCTCATCAGCCAACATCCCCTTTCCCTTCTTTGTGTCACACGTCATATTTTCAGGTTTTTGCAGTTACTTTTCAGTCAGTCAGTAACCTGGCTTCACACATCTCTAGCAATTGTGAAGCCACAGACTTGGTGACCGTTCATCCCTAAGCAAGCACATCATCTGCTTACCAGCTCTAATTCCCACCCTCATTCAGCAGACATGTCCCACCCAAACACTCACACAGCCTATACCCGGCCTTGTAAGACTTGGACACATGCACTTCTCTAGGTGAGAGCTCTGACTCTGGACCTAAACAGACAAAACTCAGCTCCAGTACAAGTCTGGTTCACTAAGATGCACTTGTCTAATGAATAACTTGAGAACTGGAAGTCTACCTGACTCTCAACTCACAATAAAAGTCTACAGACAACTAGCACTGTGGCATTCAACTAGAAGCTGTTACCAAGTTGGCAAGTCCACTGAAAGCTTATTAAGCACAACACATTCTCTAAAGGCCAGACAAGTTTTTGACATTTTGAATTTATAAGGGAATACGAAATTGCCCAAATCCAAAGTTACTAATATTGCAAGACATATTACGCTTAGTATGATATATTCGCAAGAACATTTGGCAAGCTACTCCCAACAAATTATTCACTCGAGTGCTTAAGCTTGATCCTTTAAGTGGCAGAAAGTTTTGCTTAAACAAAAACACACCCACCACTTAAACCCCCACTATTGATCAGCATTCCAAATACCTGTGTGCTCTGCATGAGATAATCCACCATTTTCATTTACCTTTTCAACATTAAAAAAGCTCTGTCCCTGAAGACAGGAGAGGAAAGGACTGCTGGGTCCACACCTACTTCTAACATGGCTTCTTCTTCCTTGGAATGAGACTACATCGTATTCATATCCTAATCTCTCTACTCTGAAGGTTCAGCTTATATTTAATTTGAGTCACAGACAGCACAAGTTCAATGGTTTAAAACTATACTGCCACAGATAATATACAAACCACTACACCGTAACAGATAATTCCGTTTTCACTTGTGAAACCTACAGCAAGAATAGCAGGTGGTGCCAGAGCTCCAAGATTAGTGGTAAAGTTAAGTGACACTTGCACAGCACAGGTCCTGCCTGTACTCAGCTCTAGCAGACAAATACCATTAGTCCCCCACTTTCATAAATCCCATTTAAAAAGAAGTTACAAAACCACTTAGAAGTTCCAAAATTACAGCAAGGAAATCAGCTATTCTACAATGTACTGGCTCACGGCCAAACTGGACAACTGAAAAATAATTGACGGTTGTTGCTATCACATAAACAGGAGACCTTTTTATAGGAACAAGAGCAGAGACTTCTTTGTATCGGCCAGCTTTTATTAACTATTGCACAGAGTCGAAAGTATGAGATCTGGGACTTCATTTACTAATTCTTCCTTTAGTTACTTTAAGGCAAGCAATTTGAACCTACCACAAACTTACCCAATAGTAGCAAGTCTAAAAACTAGGTAAATGTGTTTCATGCTTATTTTAGGAAGAGTCTTCTCATACTGTCAACATCAAATGAGTTACTAATGCCCACATACAGACTTCTTTTTGGTAGGTTGGCTCAAGTGTTTCATGGTTTAGATTTAATCTATCAAAGACCTTAAATCAGTCCACATTCATTCCAATTAAACTCTGAAAAATGAGACTACTGATTTATAATTGCTAGTCATTGAGGGACATTTAAGGAAAGCTAAATGAATTATAGTCCTTGCAGTATATCCAGATTTATGGGCCCTTAATTTGATTTTCACTATGTTGGGCACAGAAAGCAAGCCAAGTCCTGTCCCAATGATGGGCAGAATCACGCCTGTCAAACTTGAGATTAATTCAGCAAAATCACTTAGAATGAACACTGAAATGTATGCTAAAATAGAAGCACGTACTATAAACTCTTCTTAGACACAGATGCTTTCCCAGAACTGAAAGGGACAACATGGGCAAGGAGAAGGTTTCAATTCAGCAGTTAAACCTCGTTTCAACTCCACTGAATGAACTACGAGAAGTATAACGTTCTAGTCCCAAGTTACACAAACACATACGTACAAAAGAAAAAAGATGACCTCAAAATAGCCTAGGTTTCTTATAACCTGTGGAAAAGGGATTTCAGAACATGCAAGTCAAGAACTAATGGACTGGAAAGATCTTCTCTTATATCAAGGAGCTGCATGTCAGTTAAGAAAAACAAGCCAACAGCACAACTCGGAGCTCGTCTCACCTAAGTAAAACTCACAGCAAAACTTCAAGGACGAACAAGCTCACACAGTGAACGAGCTGCACACTACTCTAGTTGAGTAAGCAACTGACTCCCACCCCACAACTAGCAGTTGTAAATGCTTCCAGTAAAGGCAGGTGAACATCCCCCTCTGAAATTCAGTCTTTTCAGAGGCAGCTGAAGAATTTAAGAATATACGGCATGATCACTGGCAACCTTGTTCAAACATACAGACTAGCAGCAATAGGTCAAAACAATATTTGAAAGCAATGCCCAAGAAGAAAAACTTAGGCTCAGCCGTTACCAGAGAAGGTACCACCGTAGGAAACGCAGGGTCTCATATTGTTCTTTTTAGGTAACCTTTCAGATCCAAACCCCTTTCACACCCACCAGGCAGTCCCCTCCAAAACTCTCTGGTTTGAGTCTGAAGTTGTCTAGACACACATACAAAGAGATCTCCAAAGACAACTCTTAGCCCTGGAATAGGCAGATGAAAGGAAACCCCTTGGTTAGAGTTGCTCAGAAATAGAGATACCCCACCATGCTACTGAACTACCATGTAAGATTCTTGGGTGGAAATATTAATTTGAACTTGCACAACACTAAATACCAGGTCATGGTCAGAGTTTGATTTCAGTTGGCTATCTACTAACAAGCATAGCTGGACACAATGCTGAGTTTTCATCCTCGGTCTTCCTGTTTTTCCTGGACCGAGGGCCCCTCAGGAGGCAGTGACTTCATCCTTCGTACAGCACAGACAGCAAGTACTCCTGACTGGGTCTCCTGGTGCCAGTTTTAAATTTTTTTTTTTTTTTTTTTTTTTTTTTTTTTTTTTTTTTTTTTTTTTTTTTTTTTTTTTTTTTTTTTTTTTTTTTTTTTTTTTTTTTTTTTTTTTTTTTTTTTTTTTTTTTTTTTTTTTTTTTTTTTTTTTTTTTTTTTTTTTTTTTTTTTTTTTTTTTTTTTTTTTTTTTTTTTTTTTTTTTTTTTTTTTTTTTTTTTTTTTTTTTTTTTTTTTTTTTTTTTTTTTTTTTTTTTTTTTTTTTTTTTTTTTTTTTTTTTTTTTTTTTTTTTTTTTTTTTTTTTTTTTTTTTTTTTTTTTTTTTTTTTTTTTTTTTTTTTTTTTTTTTTTTTTTTTTTTTTTTTTTTTTTTTTTTTTTTTTTTTTTTTTTTTTTTTTTTTTTTTTTTTTTTTTTTTTTTTTTTTTTTTTTTTTTTTTTTTTTTTTTTTTTTTTTTTTTTTTTTTTTTTTTTTTTTTTTTTTTTTTTTTTTTTTTTTTTTTTTTTTTTTTTTTTTTTTTTTTTTTTTTTTTTTTTTTTTTTTTTTTTTTTTTTTTTTTTTTTTTTTTTTTTTTTTTTTTTTTTTTTTTTTTTTTTTTTTTTTTTTTTTTTTTTTTTTTTTTTTTTTTTTTTTTTTTTTTTTTTTTTTTTTTTTTTTTTTTTTTTTTTTTTTTTTTTTTTTTTTTTTTTTTTTTTTTTTTTTTTTTTTTTTTTTTTTTTTTTTTTTTTTTTTTTTTTTTTTTTTTTTTTTTTTTTTTTTTTTTTTTTTTTTTTTTTTTTTTTTTTTTTTTTTTTTTTTTTTTTTTTTTTTTTTTTTTTTTTTTTTTTTTTTTTTTTTTACAAAAAAGCTCAGTAGGGCCTCCCAGTGCCATAGAGAAGAAACGGCATTACGGAAAGTGTCATACACCCTTGACCAACTGTCTTTCCAATTCTAGAAAAAGCACAATAATAGCAGAAGTTATTTTCTACAGAAATGCTGTGAAATCACTAACACAATTCCCACCAAGCAGCTTAAACAGAGCATCTGGATTCACACTGTTGAAAGCTCACAAGCCTTGTTATGTTCAGTCAAGCATCTTCAAGGCTCCAAACCAAAACCTTCATGAATCAAGACAAAAAGACAGACTATTACCAGAGGAAGCATCTTTTTTCCCCTGCAAACATGCATAGCCATTGCACCAACCAGGACAGGGTAAAACCAGCATCTGTCCAGCTTAGGAGGATAAATCAGGTAGTCTTTGTAGATAATCCATTCATTCTACCCCATAACTTCATCCATGATGTCTTCCTACTTCTTGTTCTTCCATTAACTGGTGCTCTAACAAACTTGAGTGTAAACTGAAATATCAACCTTTCCTAAAGGTATGCAGTGAAGTTAATTTCTTCCCATAAAACTCAATACTTCAACAACAACTCTACAGCAAATAAGATCATTTGCTCTGGAATGAGAGCATTCTCTGGAAACCAGCTGGAATTCTTGTCTGTCTCAGGGTTTTCCTTCCTATATTGCTTCTGATACAGAGCCTGTTGCAACATACAGGGCAACTACGGCAAGGAAGTAATCTTCAGACTTTACAGAGATTTTAGCCTTTTAAATTAATTGCAAACCTCACTTATTTTGACATCAAATTCCATTTGTTAACACTTCATTGTTACGAAGTCTTTGCACAAGTGGAAAAAGATGCAAGGTTTCTTTTGGTATGAAGACAAGAAGAACACCTGAGCCTCCACAAGTTACTTTCATTGGTGAAACATGGCATCCAAACCTTTCAGACACATGGGCAGTCTGCCTGTAACAGACGTATCTGCAAGGAATATTTCTTCTCTCTGATCAATACTTCCTCCAGATGGTAGATCTTTCCTCTTAACTGGGGAAGAGCTAACAAAGGTTTGAGGACAAGACCCTGGTTGAGTTGTTTAGCATACACAATTCCTGAGGGTAGGAGGAAGGATACTCCCAGCTGATCAAAAAATATGGTTCATATCTTGAATTTCCCCTCCCCCATTTAAATCCTCTAGTTTGGGTTGCAAGAATATAATGCTTTGAAGACTTCCTGATAGTGTCTGATAGAAAAGTGTCACAAGAGAGATATCTGGAGCAGGGAACAACACTGTCTAAACATTTAGATTAATTGCCTTAGAGTTTAATACATCATTGCACATGCTACTTAGCTCCTAGTACTAGGTTGCCCCCTCTTTTTCTTTGGAAAGACCTCTCCACTGCCATAAAGAGAGTCTGCTATTATACACTGATGTTTATACGATAATCTCTAGCTTGCTGCTCATACACCAGCTTTATCCTTGGCTTATTATCACTGCAGTCGGAGCTCACATCTCTCACTGAGTACCTTAGAAATGCAAATAGATTTAAAATACCAGTTATTTAAGTGCAGTGGATAGGAAGGAGATTACTATAGCTATAAATTCACCTCAGGAGTCCTGGAATGTAATCAAGACTATATGACAACATAAGAGCATGACTGATTTCTAGTTCTGTCACCTCCTCTTGCTTACTCATTAGTTCATCCATGTGTGTATGCGCAGAAGAGTAAGACTTGACAGGTGAAGTGATTAACACAAGGTAATGACATCCCTGGAGAATTCATGCTTATAATTCCCCACAATTATCCCACAATAACTAATAACTCCTCTTATTTTTAGTATGTAACATGCTCACAATATGGAGTATGTAAAGACAGCTGGATAGATACATGCAGGCTGAGGCTGAAAAGAACAATGATGATTCTGAAATGCTGAGCAGGCACTAAGTGCCACAAACCTGAGACATTTCAGGATTACTTCTCTGTCCCAGGACGTTCACCAGCTAAAAACAGCCCCCATGCATTAGCACACATGAAAAAGATCTTGTTTGTTAGATATGAGAGACTTAATGTGACATTAGTTATCAGAAAAAGCCCATGAAACATAAAAATGAAGTGACAGCTGCCAAGAGAAACAGGAATGCATCTAGGCAATATCACCTGTATGTTGTAGAACTTGATTTGTGATACTAATCATTAAGCTCAGTATTCTCTTTCAGTAAGCAATGGTGCTACCTCACAGAAATAGCAAATATTCTCCATCAGGTAGCTGAGCTAACTATATTTTAGGACAAATTATATATATGCTATATATGGTGGTGCCTAACTTCATTTGGTAACATTCAAATCCTGACAAGAAAATTAGTAAGGCCTCTTTTTAAAGTCGTGAATATAAAACTGGGGAGAATTTTTTGTATTAACCGATACTATCAGCTCTCTTGCAAAGTGTTCAAGATCAAAGAACATGTGATCATTTAAAAGTAAACAAAGTTAAACTTGCAAAAGTATTTATGCAACACAGCTAAGCTAATGGCACTAAAACTCTGGCATGAAAATATGAATTTTAAAAAGTCACAGGCTGTTGCATTTGTTTTCCCTTGAAAATAGGTATTAAAAAACCCCCAAAGTCAAGTATTTCATTATTAAACTTGACCTTCCAGACTCCTTGGATCCTTTGATCCAGCAGTCTCTTCTGTTGAAATCAAAAAATGGAGAGTGTGCATTCAATTAACTGTGCACACATATGGAAAGGCACACAGCCATGCTAAGTTTGCCTTAGAGACAACCAACTATTGTGGATGATAGATACATTTCTCCCCTCCAAAACTATGTTATTTTGTTGAAAAAGTATTTTCAAGCTTTAGCCATTTGTTTTCAATCTTTTTTCAAAGTAAGAAATTTTTTTCTATTACTATTGCCAAGGATTTTTTTTTTGCTGCATTGCCATAGGTCAAAAAGAAAACAAAATATATAAACTTAAAAGAAAAAAGACTTGCAAATACCTTTGTGCAAAAAACATGCAGTAAATTTCAGCTTGAAACATCAGTGTTTTGGAAAGTTATGAACATATCAAAACAGGATTTCTAATAGAAACTTCTGCAGGTGCTGAACCTCACATTTATCTTCTAGAAAAGGGATGAAAGTGCAAGAGAGGCATTTGTCAAAATACTTGACTACAGCAATATTCTGAATTCTTAAGTACAAATCTATAAAGATACAGTTTTCTTCCAGATATAAACCCCCTCCAATAAGCTCAGAAGTCACCTTTTCATGAAGGCAGGAGAAAAACCCACAAAACTTATGAGTGAAGCAAGCAAGGAGGGTTACAGGTGGTTAACTATATGCTCTGAACATGTTATGAAATATTATACAGATATACTAATTCTAAGGCAATATCTGTATGAACTAACAAAGTACCTAGTCTCTATGCAAGAACTTGCAGAATGCAATAGATAAAACCTGTTAATAAAATCATGCAATAAATAATATTCAAAGAGGCTTATTAGGAAACAAAGTTACCAGGCAATTTTACATTCCTTTAAACATTTAAGCCAAAAATTTGAATCAGGCACTCTCAGCCACACACAAAAGCAGCTTTTATTTTTTATTAAGAACTTTATATTGCAGCTATGGCTTACTGAGTGAAATTGCAATTACTCTGCAGTCATCTTTACTAGGACCAGGTTTGAATTAGGAAGGGAAAAAAAGGTAGCGTTCCTCCCCATAATAAAGCCTGCTCATATGACTCATAGCTATGTGCAATACACCGTAGAAGTGTTCCACACATGGTCCTTGAGTTCCATCCTTATTTCTTAAACAGTCACCTATTACAGCATCAAAAGAAATTACAGTAAACTTTGAAGCTCTGATAACCTTCCTCTTCTTTACTGCATTATTCATGTGGCCACTTAAACCCCGCTTCTCAGCTTCCAAACTAGCATCTCAGGCCTTCTGCAGCCTGGATATATCTTCACCGCCAGCATAACACATGCCCTTTCCCAAACAGTAGCTCCTCTATTACCCACACAGAAAACTCCCTCCAGAAAGGAGTACTTGTCAGGAACTCCACCAGCTACAGGGAGGACCTTGGGACTAACTAGAAAGGAAGCATCAACTGGCTTAATTTACTCTATGGGTATATCTTGATGGCTGAAGACAGATTTTGATATCTTTCTAAAACTATCCTACTGACTGGTCTGTATTTTCCATGCTTCACTGGTTCTCATCTGTCTTATCCTTATCAAGTGAAAAGAAAGACTGCTAGCAACAAGTCTGACAAGTCCTCATTTCCCTCAAAATAAATGGCAAGGCCAGACACTAACCACTATGGCAAGGACAGAACTGACAGGCCTGTACAGAAGTCTTTTGAGACGTGACAGTCCGCATTTCATGTTTGAATACAAAGGGGAGTAAGAAATAACATCGGAGGAAGTCTTGGCAACAGAGGGAACACATAAGCAGGGACAGAGAGGATCTGAAATAAGCTGTCTCCCAACAGGCTTCAGGATGTTCCCAAGGCCATATTTGGAGGATCTGCAGCCAAAATTAAGTTTCTTTAGCCTTAAGAAAAGAGATGCTATCCTTGTACATTATTACTAAAGCCAAGGGCAGATGAGATGGGAAAGGTTTCCCAGGTGCTGAAAATCATAGTCAGTGGTGAAACATTGTGCTATGGTGTGTTAAAAACCAGAAGCTATGCAATTTCCCTTCCCTTCATCCTTCCCACTCAACACTTGCAAACTAAAGTAGCTATCAACAGCCCCTCCTTCTGCGAGACTTGTTCTAACTCAGTTTCAATTGGGGGAGGCGAAAGCAAAGTCATCACTGATTTTATGGTACTGCCCCAAACAAACACCCTGCACTTGAATCACCACAGGATTACTCAACGAAGAGCACCCCAGCGAAGCTGTGTGTGAACCTCCTGAAGCACCTACTTCTCAATTCACCTCCTAGACAAAGGCAGCATTACCAGGAAAACTTCCCCAATATCTTAATGGTCCCTCAAGCTGCACCGAGTCCTGATGGAAGGTGTTTAATGAGTGCCAAGGGACAACGGCCAGAGCCTGCATTAGTTCTGCAGTGAAGATGGGTCAAGCTTCTGAAATTCTCTGCATAATACTAAATATTACAAATACAAGAAAATGAAAGTAGATATTCTGAAGATTTGAGAGGTGTTTATAGACGAAGTCGCCACAAAATAACTTCTACCAGCATTCAAAAAATGAAAGCTAAAAGATACCTCAATGGTTTTGAGCAATGCTTGTACCTTTGCTGTTTAAGCAAAAAATAACAGTAATACATATTTCTCCTGAAGGATCAAACAAATAGTATGCTTCATACTAAACAGAATCAGAAGTGGAAACAGGCCATTTTGTCTTCACTGATATGTCTAGTACACTAGAGAGTATCTTGGCTCTCACATTTTCCTTTGACATTCAGGTATCCTAATAAACAGTATTTTCACCACTTCTCATGGGATACTATGCCTAGCCTAGCAGGTCTCATACTCTACAAATGCAACTTTATCTTGGACTCAGTTTTCGCCTTTGGTTAGTTCCCTTCCATTACCCCTGTTGGTTCTGGCCAGAAGGCCATGGATATCTGTCGGTGGACAGACTCTCAACAACTTGCTTTGGGATGACTCCATAACCACACCCTCAACCCATTCTGGACAAGGCTTCTTACACATATCACCTTTACATGGTTCAAGTTTGACCTTAGTCACACCGTTGGGTCTTAACGTTCTTCACATCTTTCATCAAAAACCATGACCTCCAAGAAAGTTTGTCCTTTTGCTGTTTTCATGATTATTTTTCTAGGTTTCTGGGATATTTCTGGTACTAGGGTTTATGCATTGCATGACATTGTAAATGATAAGTCCCGAACCATGAAAGACCGTGTATGTGATTATGGAAACCTCTCTCATTCCTTGAGACACTCATTTTGAGACAAATAAGGAAAAAGCACAGAATATTCATTCTTTCATAACACAGCATTAGTCACAGAATTTGATACACTAGAAGAAAAAATTTGAGTGACAATTTCACTCCTTTCCCATCCTTCAGTTTTCCCATCACAGAAAAATCTTGTTTCAAAAATTTGATGTAAATTTACAGTGAGGAATCTCTATCCTCAAGCTCCCTTCTTCCCACATGCTTCACCAGTGTGAGACAAAAGGATTTAAAATTGAAGCTGTCACATGTAAAGAGATTAATTTTCCTTGAAACCCACATGTCCTCTGCCTGAGATTTCCCCAAACGCACTTTGCCTTTTTCTTTGCAGAGATAATGCCAAGCTACCACATCACTTAAATAGAAATGAACTGGTAGAAAGCAGCAGACACCACCTCACCCACTGAAACACAAAGCAAGTTACCTCTCGTTTGTTTCTCCTGGCAACTTTGAGAAATTCCATAAGGATCTGCAATTGGGCAGCATGGGACTCCTGTAACACAGTACATAAGGAAGTGTAACTCTTCCATATACATTAAGAGAAACAAACATTCATTTTATACACAGAAATCCACACTTAGCACAGAAACAGCTTTCATTTAGAGGTGAGGAAGAAAAAATAGCTTATTAAGGCAGTTTTAAGAATGGTAGTTTTACTTTGCCTCACAGGTTTTAAGGTTTTGTTTGGCTCACGACAAGTTTTTACATGAAGGCACAAATCATTGTAACAGCTCGTTTGTGCATTACTGAAGACTTACTAGTAAGTTGAAATGCTTTTCAGTTTTTTTGGCTACTGCATCTGAAATTGTTTTTGGAATACAGGTTCCTCACAGACTCTTCTACCCTGGAAGATCATTAGCATCCACTTCATGATTAACATACTAAAGCATGACGTATTAACATAAAAAACACCTCCCCCCAAAATTAACATTCGCGTTTATGTAAAGAGATTACCGCTGAAGATTTCTCCAGAGTGGAAGACAACAATAAAGTCACTGATGAAACTAAAACATCCCTTTCCAATCTTTCCATAACAGATCATTTACCACAACCTTCAGCTTAATATTTTCACCCAAATTGGCCAAAAACTTGACAGGGCAAGATAAGAGAAGCGCAAGAGGACAGAAAAATAAAACTTATATTCCAGCATTAGTATAGCCCTAATCCTATGTCAGCATTCTGAGACTTATTTTCACAAAGTACTGAAATATTTATTATTAAAGGACTGTGAACATAACACTCAAAAAGGATCAAGACATAGAAGCAGGCAGAATCCATTAAAGGCAGATGGGGCAGGAAAAGTAAAGGGATTAGGATGCAAGACTACTACTTTTCTGAGATTATTTTCTTCCTCCCCACCCCTGTGACAATAATGAAAGTGAAGCAAGTAAAACTAGAAAGGAAAAATGTTTTTAAATTGTTCTTTAAGTGTCAGGTGTGGTTTTGGTCCCGCCCCCCTCCTTGCCCCTAAGGCTTAGTATCCTTAAAAGATATTCCTACTCAGAAGCACCCATGCACTCAGTCCTGTGCCTTCTTTGTTTCAGATTTATCACAAATGACACAAAAAGACTTGGGGGGGGGGGGAAGATGTTTTACTCTTAAGTTAAAAAACATACTCCCACCATATCTTCACTGAACCACAATAAAAAAAGTTATGTACAAGTCCCCACACAGTAAGGTAACGTAACAGTTTTGCTAGTAGTCAGTAAACATACTTTTGGGATACTTTTCTTCCATCAGAACCACAAGTTGTGTAAATATTGATTCTGCAAGAGTGAATAAGATAAGCCGTTCCCAACACAGTTTTTCCTCACCTGTTTTAGAGCACCATCAAAATCCACCCTCCTACCCAAAGTTCACTAGGCCAAATTTTGTAATCCAGTTTAATTTAGAAGATCTGGCTCTCATAAATGGAAAATGGTCACTTGAGACCAACAGCATGGAATGGTCAAATACATGAGAACTATCCCAAACCAACTACATTTCAGTTAAATCATAGGAACAGCTTGCTTCGTATCATACAAATCTTCAAATCAACCTCATAAACAAGACATCTGAACTTTTCTTTCAAGCATTAAATGCTAAAAAAGTCTTCAGGGATGGCAGTCATTCAGGTTCTATCAGTTCCAGTAGAAACTAAAAGGTGTGATCTTTTTCACATGTTCATTTGAGTTTATCCCTTAACCTATATTTTGGATGACTTCATGCTTACTACCAAGAAAGATCTGATATTTACTTGTGTAACAGTCAAGGAACAAACATCTTCATATGCATTTCTCTGTTCTGCTAGCCACTTTCTCTTATCCTTTCCCACTTTCCCTGCTTGTTTATACAACCCTGCCAGCAGCAACGCTATAAGCATGTCATGGGCATCACAGCTGAAATGTTAGTTTGCTGCAACAAAGGTCAGTGAGATAGCCAACCCTTCAACACCAAAATGCAAGAGAAAATTCTGAGCAATTAATTTGGCAATAGATTCTTACTTCAAGAAGATAAAAGCATGAAAAGAAAAAACTGCTAACTAGACAACAGTGTTCATTTAAGTAAGACAAGAGAAACTTCTTACTGCTTCCAACTGCTTCTTCTTTTGCACCAGCAGCTCCAACATCAGGTTGACATTGGCCAAGTCAAGATTGTCTTGATCAGTTCCCAACAAATCTTGAATTATCTGCCACCTATGGCCATTCTAGAAAGAGAACAAGAGATGTTGGAGAGACAGTGAGTTCAAGCCATCCAGGGGTATATCCAGCAACAGATTATTAAAAGCAACACTGCAATATTTCGTCCCTTTGTAAAAGTCTCAAAACAATTTTCAGGAATCAGAATTCCCAATTCTCCCACACGTACAGGATATAGCTCTTCTATCCTACTGTGTAACTGCTTATCTTATTTGGAAGATATCTGCGCTTTATGAGAGTATAGCTGCTGCTGCTAGGAAGAGATTATTTCACAACCACAATTTTATCTGATTTGTGCCCTAGTTTCTGAGAACATATTTCTAAGGGGAGAAAGAAAAAAAACACGTTTATCCAAGCTTAGTTGGATTACATCTATCTGAAATATTAAGTGGGAATACCTTTTAATTTTTTTAACCAAGTAATAGGCAAAGCCCTCATGCTAAATTCAAATGGAAGAAGGTAGTATCAGCTTATTTTTTCTATTCTCACCTCCCACACTACTCCTCTTAAGAGTATTTTCATGTGAAATGTGAGAGCAGGAAAGAAGATGGAGCTAATCAGGGTGATCTTCTCATTCAACCTGTTATAGCTGAGGATTCCTCAGAGAGACAGCATGCTACCAAGCAACCCATTCTTCCCTACAGGCTGTTTGCTCTTCTCATTGTCAGTAAAAAGTAAAAAAAAAAAAAAGTATCTTTCAACACAGGAAAACCTGAATAATAGGTTGACGCTAATATAGCCTCACATTAAAAAGCCTCAGGAACCAACAGGAGCTGCTGAAAGGTCTTTAGGCCTTCTAAGAAACAAAGCTGGATTAAAAAAATCCTGCCCTATAAAAGCTATAACACTAGATCAAGATATTTAAACTTGCAAGAACTAGAAATGCTATCCAGTCTAAACCAGACATTTTCTAAGAGGTTGTAACATATTTGTATTGGCTAGATTAAGAAAAATAAAATATATAACATCCATATAGAACACACAACTTTTCACACAACTCTCAACAGAACCTGTGGAAACCACACAGGCAAAAACTTAATCTGGAACAACTGGAAAAAAATATAACTTATAAGCAAGTCAACAAGATTTGTGACAAACTTTAACATGCTAATGTACTAGTTAAATGTACTACCGCTAAACTACTCAGAAAGCTTCCAAGATACCTTAACATGATTTCTTAGTGAGACAAATCCACGACCAAGAAACTGCATTTGCTGCAATGTGTCTTCAATGACTTATCTTAATACCAAAAGTAATACAAGAGGAGAACAGGCACATTAAGGAGCTGGTACAACAGCAAGGTTTCTCTTTTTAAGAGATGTTGGTATTTTTCACTTGCTGCCAAAAGGTAGACACAACACTGTTTTGGGCATGAAGGCATGACAGATTTCCACTTTCTGGTAGTTATCTAACACAGATGCATCTACAGGCATAGTTTTTAAAGGTGGACTATGAGAAAGAGTAGAACCAATTTCCAAGAAGTTAATGTACATGCCTTCAGGTCAATTGTGTGCATTTTAAACCAGATATGGTTTATGCATATTTTATATCGAATATAAAAGCTTACTGTGAGTAAACCAATGAATCCTTAAAGTGTGCTGTTTTCTAAAGCACGCAACTGCTGAAAGCACTGGTTTCTGCAATGCATCCCCTAAATTAATAACACTTCAATAGAGGGGGTTTTTTAACTAACAAAAACAGGGGCTCCGTGATTTTTAATATTACTTTGCAACCTTATTTATGAATTACAGAAGCCAAGGAAGGAAGCCAGACATAGCAAGACAAATATGCACGTTTCCTTGGTTAATGGTTAATGTCAGATTTTTTTTTGATCTTAGTGTACAAGGAGAATCCACTGCTACTGTACAGGGATCTTCATCAACTGAGAACACAGATCATGCTCTGATTCTGTGACACGAAGCAAGACTAGAAGATATCCAGGCAGTTTTATCTGGGATCAGAGCCAGAACACCAGTACTCCGAACGCATCCTTCTCCCTCTTGTGGTTGGTATTAGCCTTCCTCCAATTTTCCTGTAGAACGCAGCTTCTCGCACGTGATCAGACAAGCCCGTGGCACTTCTAATCATCCATTACTCTCATTGTAGCTGTAATTTCCAACACTGAATGAAAATTATTACCTTTAAACAAGTGTGCTTCCATGGGTAGTTTCCCAGGTTATATTCAATACATCATATGACACTTAGCTACGCTAACACAACTTGCCTCTACACGTATATTGCTGGCGGGAAGAATGAGAGTTAACAAGGTAGAAGGGATCTAGTGCCACCGATATTGGTATTATTCCCACATAAAGCAAGTTAAAGCATCAGCTCAACAGTATAATTTCTTCTAAATTAAGGCACATAATGACAATTGCTGTACAGAACCATTAAATAAATATAAAGTAAAAAAGTTGGAACATACGGTGCTACTCACTGAATGGTCCAGTTTGAGCCTTTTCTCCTCAGATCTTTGCTTCTGTTTAAGAATAAGTTCATTGACTAAAAACATAAACAGGATGTCAGAGTTGGATATAAAGTTCACAAACTATGAAAAATTCTACCTCAGTATTTTTATTTCAGATATCAATTCCACAGTAAGTTTATCAGTAATTAAAACAGTAGAAGATGTCTCAATTTTTTTTTCACCAATTTATTCCTTGATTTTTTTTGGTAAAGTATATAATTTTTTTTTAAAAATCATCAACAAATACAATGCCTACACATCCCCCAAATTGCTTCAGTTCCTTTTTCTAAGCACCCATGGTTTTCTGACAAAATTTTTCAACTCCAAGGCAGAAGTATATCACAGAAGAGTATGAAGGAGATGAAACATTAACTGATTCACTACAGGCCGAAAACAAGCACAGCCAAACAGAACAACTGTTTCCGTTAATCACTATGTGCATTTTTGCAGATATATTTTTGCTACGGTTTTATTTCACACCAATTTTGTGAACGGTGCAGAGAGAGAAAGATAACCTCAACCCTTCGCGCACACATGTACAAGCTCTTCCCCCTCCTCACATCTGTTTCCCCCCCCCAACACAGATCTGGAACCCCTGAATGTAGGTGCATGGAAGCAATGCCCTATGGCCTAACACATCCTCCAAGACCCGCCTCAGCACCACCTTTGGCACAACATGCTTGGGTCTAAACCAGGATGCCCATTTCTGACGCAGTCCTTGGCTACTGTGGCTTTTAATCTATTTACTATTAAATGAATATCCCAGCACATGAAATCAAGATTTGATTTAATTTTGATATTTCACACTGCAATGTGTTTCCTTTGATCTTTTCTCCCCATAGCGAAGTTTTAAACTCTATTTCCAGTTAGGAACATTTCCCTCCTCTGTTTAGAAGTAATCAATTAGGATCGCGTATAGGTATGTGTATGAATATTTTCTCTGTATCTAATTTACACATATATACATCACATGGACCTCACTACAGTAGCCAAAATAGTACAATATATAATTCATCCTCCCCGCCCCTCAGCATCCATGCTTTGTAAACAGGGCATGTTCTTAATTATTAGACAGACAACAGTGCAAGAAAACAAAAGTAAATAAAGAGATTCAAATCTCTAGCCATCAGAAAAACATCTTCGTTTGGCTTTTCTTAGTATGCAAACAGCAGCAGGCCAGTCTCACTACTGTAACTCAGCATACAGAACTGCTGGAGGCAGCGGAGTACTAACGATTTATACTACTAACCACTTTTTTTTTTATAAAAACCAACCACAGTTGACCAAAGGACTGATGTTTGGATTTTATTTTCAATATCCATATGCTGGTTATTTACAGGACGAATTTACAAGTGCCTACCTTCCTTAACAACTAAGATGTTTCTCATGCAAGCAAGCCTAGAGCTCACCTAAGAAGTTGGGATAAAGATGATCTATATTGTCCACAACATAGTTGCATTTGGGACATCTGTTATTGTCCTCCAAGCTCTGGTGAATACATTTATAGCTGTTTAAAAACATAAAAAACAAGAAACAAAACAGGTAAGCAAACATGAAGGAACAAAACATAAGCACAAGGTAAATAATATCAACCTTAGATAATGTGTACTCTCTGTTGCCACCTAACAGCTGCATTGCCAAGATCCTACAATGGGGTCAAAATGTTCCAATATTAACTCAGAGCATGCTACAGCAGAAAGACAGCAAAGTTTCTTGGCAAGGATTACAAAAGGTATTTAAGTACTTCACTCTTATTTCCCTGAGGATTGTGACAACGTGGATACTTCAGCCACACTTCCATCTCAAATTTATGCCCCTCTTCCACAGGTAGAGCTAACAAACAGACTGCATTACTTAGAAGCAGCTCTTCTAGACTAGCCAAATACTTACCAAGCAACATTAAAAGCTATTGAGCATTTTGGGTAATTGAGCACAGAAGAAACACCTTCACCGACTTCTCACATTTCCCCCCACCCCCTGGCTGTTGTTCTCAGCAGAATTAACTTCAGAGGCGCTCTCTGTTGAGCTGTTAGCTATTTGAGTAACTACAAGATGCACCTTTGCATCAAGTTTAAGCATCTCACCAAGAACCTAGCTTCATGTTGACTGCTGGTGAAGACATGTGACAACATTGCTCTGTTCTTTCTAAATAAAGATATTCGATTGTTTCTCATCTTGGGCTTTTAAAAAAGTTACAGATCACAGGGTAAAGTGTGATAGAGGGCACAAAATCAGCTGTTATCTTACCTGTTGCAGGTCAAAACATTTCTGAAAGTTAACTGAATCTGCTCCTTGAGGAAGTGCTTCATGCTACTAAAATACTACTTCTTATAAAAGGTAGGTGATTTATTTCTATTTAACAGACACCTTAAGAGTATAATGTACACGGGACATTAAAACACCACGATTCGACATTTATTCCAATCCCTAGCTGAGCGCAGGAGCAGCGGATAGTTCCACACCTGCCCCTGGAGGGTTCTTGTACTTCTCCATGAAACGTTTGCTCCTCGTGACAGCCAGAGATAACACACTGAAAAATAAGTGGACCTTGGGCCAATTCAATACAACGGAAACAAACCTGAAGCGTACCCTCTCTTAAAAAGTTTAAGAGAATTGCAACAGACAATGTGCAAGCCACTTCAAACTATACATGGTCTTGCACAAAGACAAGGAGGACCTCCCAACACCAACACTCACTCCCATGACTTCTACAGAGGTGGGGCCCGCTGCTTCAGGTGGTAACAGACACCTTCCATTTCCAATAGAGATAAGCTGACAAACTGTTCTGACTCTGGGTACCGGATGCTACCAGAAGTTTATGACCATTTTATTTCTTTACAGAAGAAATATGGTGGCACAACACTCTTTTTTGTTTCAAACACTTCTTTTAATCTAACTGGTACCCATCTTTTAAAATTTTATTTCAACCTCTTTCTTCAGTGCAGAGACAGAAGACAGAAAAATAACAAAAACTCAGAAGGAAGGGGATTCACAGCAATGTCAGTCCTCACACACTGTAAGAGATGGACATTTTGTGCAATACAAAAAAATCTTACCAGAAGCTGTGTCCACATTTCGTCATGTAGGCTTCTTCAATCATATCAAAACAGATGGGGCTGAAAACAAAACAAAACCAACAACAAAAAAAATCACAAAGATGTCTTTTTATGTTGAAAAAGGAAGGAAAGTATTATTAATACAAAGCAGCCACCTAATCACGCTTAAGTAATATTTTCTATTTGTAAAATGAAAGAGGACACACAAGTGCAACAGCAACCAGGCAGTATAAAGATCAAAAGGGCAATCAATGGTTCTTTGAACTCAGAATGATACTGCAGTTTGCTACAATTAGAAACCAGGTAAGTGTTCACTTTTGAAGCTTTCAACAGTTGCAAACCACCCAAACAAAGTCAGAGTACCCTCAACAAGCAAGGCTGCAGAAGAACCTCCTAACCATCTGTACTAGGCCTCAAACAGAATGTAAAAACCTGTTTTTTACATGAACAGACATAAGGTATTTATAAATGACACCAAAATTAGTTTATCCTTCCTTTTTTCAGCCAATAGCTATCTATAATTAAAAAAAAAAGATGCAAAGAGGCAGAGCAGAACAGAAATAGTAATGATGTCATGAGAACAAGAATTAATAAGCAGGAGGAGAAAGAAGGTGCCAACGAAGAGGTGTGCCTGCAGAGCACTGCCAGGGAGCAGACTGGTTGCTGAAGAGCACGATGAAGGTACGGTGCAACCAAAAGAGGGAACCAACAGTCAAGCATGGTGTTATAAAGTCAAAGGAGAAGACAGGAAAGGTAGAATATGGGACTGTTCATCAGGAAGACAGAGGAATGCAAATGCAAAGGGCTTTATTTTTTTCCAAGACTAGTTAGTGACCAAAGCGCAGCCAGCTCTCTGGGAGGGATCACCAAGGACCAAGCAGGGAGCTGAAAAGAAGGATGTGCAAGCAAGCAGTGCTCCACAGCAACCCGAGCAAGACAAGAGACATAGGAATTCAGCGAGATGGGCAGTGAAAGAAATCTGTCCCATCATCAAGTGACAGGTTTGAAAGGAAAATGAAACACAAATGAAAGCAGAGGAGAGATGCCTCTTACTTCCAGTGACTCCTACGGCTGCTATCCCTGATAGCTGGTAAGATACGCTGTCACATACATACTCATCTTCAGGTCTTGGCCAGCTATCCAGTGAGATGCTGTGGACAGCAATGTCACAATTCTGCACGTAACACGTGTATCAGCTGTGTCACAAGCTTCACCTTGCCTTCCAGCCCTTACAGAGATCCAAATGCTCTCCTCTCACTCCCACAAGTCCACACCAATCTCAGCTCAGAGAGATTTTCACCAGCATTTGTTTTCTTCAGAAACAACCTCCTCCCACCTTCTGCCAACAAGGCAGTTCCCACAGAATGAGCTGTTAATAAACTGTTAACAACTTTCAAAAAGCAGGAATCTTTTTGAATCCAAGATCAAAACCCTAGATCTTAGACTGAAATAAGCAATGCTTGGCTGAGCAGGGGAGGGGAGCACCTCCATTTCTCCCCTTGTTAGCACTCCACAGAGATCATTCCTCCTTTCTGTCATCCATTTTAGAGGATACTAACGTTTGTTACCCCATTAGGCATTTAAAAACAGGAAGGAGGAAACACCTCTTAAATAAATACTTATTTTTTAAGCCCATAGAGGGGAAGCTGTGGCCCCTGCCAACGCAATCCCCCTCCGAATGACCAAACTGGAAAACGTGGATGCCATGAAAGGTTTGTCCAACCTCACATGCAAACCAGGCTATCTTAAATATTCCACCAAATCATCTGTATAAACACAACATAAAGACAAACAAATCAAACCAGAATGCTACTCTCTGAACCAACTCAGCCACCAATTCTGTTCCTCAAAAGAAGTCTCCAAAATAATTAACATGCACCTGTCCCTCTTCCACCCTGACAGACCTTTCTCTGCACATCATTTATCTTGAGTAGTACCAGCTTCAGGAGTTCAAGTCACTGTTTCTGAGTTAGAATTTATTTCGTTTTAAGGCACTGTTTAGTCAGAATAAATTATGAGCAAACTTAGCCAACAAGGGAGGATTAATAAGAGGAGAATTAGGCACCTTTGCATTCTATTAGCTGGCCTTTAAAAAAGAAAGTCAAAGACTTATGGTTATACGAGTGTCTGAGGCTGGTTTCTCCCCCACTGGTGAACAGCTTAACTTCTTCGCCGCCTTCTAGTCACGCTGTATAACACAGTCCCACTCTCTACATCATGCTAAAAACTGCTATTCCCCACAGGGCCAGATGCGGTTTTTCCAGCATGCTCCTAGTGCCCTGCCTCCAAAAAGTGCAGCAATCAACAAGGCTGTAATGCTCCTCTGTCTGCAATAGGACATCACAAATTAGAGCTAAAAAGATGAAGATTACCTCCTACCACAACAGTCACCCAAGACCACTGTTCCCAAACTGATTCTTCTTTATACCAGTTTGATTGGAGAAGTGACAGAGCCAAAATAGTTGAGAAAAAGCAATCAGAGCCATTCAGTGCCAGGGTCATCGTTAACAGAGCCTGAAGTTTCCATTAAGAACTGTTTCCCCCGAAATGCTCACTGATTTACAAGTGGAAACAAGATTGATGTCTTTTAATACTTACTGAAGCCAAACTGGCTGTAACACATGAAAGTTGCTATGCACCAGTTGTTTCAAGTTAATCTAACACAGAGGGAAAGTTAAGAAAGCAGTGGAGTGATGGGGACTTGAGACATACTACGGTTTGTAGCATACACCGAAATTGAGAAGCACAGGTCCGGTGAAATCAAGGCTTCTCTGCATGAGATAGCTCTTATTCTCTATTTCTCTTAAGCAGCAGAGCCAGGTAAAAAGGATGCAGATTACTTCCGCAAGCCAGAAATGTCACTGTTCTTTGCCAGGTACTGATGCCTTATTTACTAAACAGTTTTCTATCCAGCACTGCAAAGGTTTACCGTTCTTTCTCCACCGGGTAGACCTCATTTTTTAAATGATTTTAACCAAGTTCACACCTCTAAGTTTTGCCAGCTGTTTTCAAGGCACCTCTCAAGAGTGCTACTGTCACCCTGCTGCTACCCAAACACCTGGCTGAAGTGATCACCATAGAATTTAAACATGTTTCAGATTTCCTTCTGCTCTGCAGCAAACAAGACCCATTACAGTTTCTCCCTCCTATTCTGCTTCTCTTTGGTCTAAGCAGAGAGCAGGAGTTGCTGCAGGCTCTGTCCTTCACTCGGAAGGTGGCCAGGTTAAAGATCACTTGCCATTACAATCTACCCAATATGAAGCTCCAATATAACAATAGATTATAAAACCATCATTGTACCTGGTACAGTAAACAGCTTGCTGTGTTTTTAGTTTGTGACCTCCAGGGTCAATCTGCAGTGTTCCTTACTAAAGGGGTTTGCCAGCTCACAAACATGTGAACAACTACACTTAGCCCATGCCTGGCATTAACAGGTAACCACCTGAGGAAAGAACTGTTTTTAAAAACCCATGAACCTGCAAGTCCACCTTTAAGCATGACACACAGCGCTTTCCACACCTGAGTTTGTTGGCTGTACCTCTCCAGGTCAGTATGCAACGTCCCCTCTTCTATACGTTCTTATTTATGCCAGAGCTCAGAAAAAAGCACTGGTATGAAGCAGCCACTGAAGAGACAGCCTGCAGTAAGATCCCCTCCATCCAGGGAGCAAAGCAGATAGTAACTGGTTTTAAAGAGGTTTAGTCAACCACTAATTGGGAGGGTTAATGTAAGGCCTGGGAAAACCATAAGCAATTACACTGCTGGACAGGACAAAACCTTCTGATTAGAGGATTCCCTCTCAGGTACTCTCCAGGCAACTTGGAAGAGGCCTGGCTGCAGGAGCAGCACAAACTCTACCTTTAAATTCTACATCCTGCACTAAGAGAAACAAAAAGTTTCCCCTTTTAATAATAAAGCTGTCCAGTAAAGCAGACGTATTTGCTTTCCTGACTAGAGTTACACATTTCCAGGCAGAAGCTGATACATACCACAAACGGTACACACTTGCAAACTCCTGAGAGTACACCTGCTAAACATTTCACAACCCAGACTAGCAACGTATGCCAATATTTACGTTAAAGCCTAGGCCTCACATTGCTGAGATAGCACTTTCAGAAGACAGGCAGGGAGGTTGCACACATTACACTATTTATGGGATTTCCACTTGCACCTTGATGTTTGAAAGTCACCGAAACTTCTTTACTCTTTCTGACCTTCAGTCTAGTACAGGCAGAATCTGCCACTGAGTTTACAGCTCTAGCCAACTGCTAGCAACTCACAGCCCATTTTCAGAAAAATTATCAATGTTCCCTGCAGCTGGCAGCATCCTGAAAGTCTCCTTATGGAAAAAAAACAGCATATGGAAATCTTCTGCTTCTCAGACTGAGATATCCAAAGCTTGTTTAAATCAATTATTTAAACCTGCACACAGACACACACCTGTCTTCCTGGACATCGCTCAAAAGTCCAGAGTTGCCCAGTTGAGTTTATTTCTGTACTACATAACTGTATCGCTAACTCAAAAAAAAAGAGAAATACTATAATTTGAAGCTAGTGTTAATATAAGCAAGAACAAGCCCTACAGCCCACGGAAATACACAGCAGTGAAGAACCCAGGTAAGTTAACTATAATCATTGTCTGCTCTTAAAGCTTCTGACTTGCCCTTCAATATGCCCAACGTTGTTCTTGTAAATACCAAGAAAAGGGGTACAAAAAAAGACATTTTGCCCCGATTACTACTCAGTTGATTTTTTCCTCTCAGCCAGCAGCATTCCTCAATGAGGAGAAAACAGCTAATTACATGTTCTTCTTGAAGCACGCACAGTACTTACCTGCAGAAAAAAAAGAACCAAGAAACTCAGCTTTTTTAACCATCTTAAAATACTTCAACTGGCCTACAAACTTGTTATGGGTGTAATTTCCCTTCGAACACCCTCATTTCTATGACAGACAACAAAACGGGAAATGACAGCTGACTAGAAAGGGACGGGGAGCGATGGTTGCAAACCACTACTGCCAGAGTATAACTGCAGAGGGAACAGAGGGGCACGGGCATTCGCAATCAAGTTATCCCCCATGACCAACAGCAACGCAGCCACGTCCCACACCAATTCCCCTTAAATCCATCTAACGTGGCCTAGAGCCTTCAGCCAGAGCAGGACATCAGCTGATTACAGCTGTGCTTTCATCCCAGTTCTGCTACTGAACAAACAACTACTTACAGTAATAAGCAGTAATTTTTTATTGTTACTTATGACTAGTAAGAAGTAGTTACTGTTTTTTCTGCCACTAACTTTTTAGCAGCTTCAGGTTCTCACTTCAGTAGCAAGGATATTTCCTAGCTACCCTGCTAGACAGTTTACAAAGCTGCAGGATCAAGTCTACAGGTTTTTGAGACAATGCCTGTCCTGTGGAGATGCCAAACATCCAACCCTCACTTGTAACTCAGAGCTGTCAGACAAAGTCATCTTGGAAGCTGTGCCCCATTTCTCTTCCTCTTTCTGCTCTCTTTCCGATACATGATTTTCCTACAACTCAAGCTTCTTTCCGGCATCTCCTCACTGTTTGTCTCTCTCAGATGCGAACACTTACCCCAGCTTTCTGTTCTCACATTTTAGTACATCCCACCAGCTATAAAAATCAAACCTACTCCTCATGTTAGGACGTTTGAAACCTGTTAGCAATGGGCTCTCTTTAAAACTGCAAATTACCAACAGTTCTCAAACCACACACTGCAGTCGGCCTTGGTCTCCCACTTCAGCTCAAAGTGTATTTCCAGCTATGAGCTGCAGCTTTGGCCAAACATTAGAAGGACAGCATCTTCAAGAAAAATCTTTATCCCATCATTGCTGAAATTCCCCACTCATCTGGTTTTAGTTGCCAGACTGACACAAACCTTATTGCTGTTTCAAACTAGCCAACCTTTCCCAGCAAGAGAGGCAAACCCACGCCAGCTTTACCGAATCTATCAACCACCACGAGACTCCTCGGATCCCCATCTGAAGGGGCCCAAAATCCTCCGCTGGTGCCTCTTCCCGAGGCCGGAGCGGGGCAGCGCGTGGGCTCCGGAGGGGCCATCTCACCCACCGGAGGCCAGAGCCCCTCCGGACCCCCGCCCCCTGCCGAGGCTACGCCGCTCAGGGAAACGGGACATTCGCTTGCGATGTCAACACGTTATGAGGAAACGCCTCGGGTTGCGGGTCCTTTCCCGTAAGCTGGGCTGCTCCGAAGTGTACCCAAGGAGGAACCTGCTGGGAATAACCTGATTTTGCTTAAAAACAGAGAGGGTGAAAGCAATGCTGCTACACAGGGCCAAAAAGCAAAGAGATAGCCACAAAAAGGGGGGAGGGAAAACCCCAAAGCTATAACCCCCCGAGGGCCATTAGCCTTACAAACGCCTCTTCCCCCTCAGAGAGCCCGTG
>NW_009231409.1:0-710 GCF_000690835.1 Fulmarus glacialis
TCCAGGGAGGTCCTCTGATTTCCATTTATGCATCTTGAAAAAGCATGCACTCGACAATAATTAAAACATACTCTCAAGCGTTATTCTGGAATTTTGCAGTTAGTATATTATTAGTGATCATTTGATTAAATAGAAGGGGAAAAAAGAGCAGCAGGCATCTTCCCTATGTTTTGATGCAACTCAATGTGCTCAGGTGTTTTTAAAAACAAGAAGACAACATAAAAGCAATACATGTATTGATCAGGAACAAGAAGGTCCTTGTTTTGAACAGCAAGCCTTTCATGCCTTTTACTCAGAATATCTTTATTTTCCACCAACAGATCTGGGACATCCATGAAAGCATCCAAAATTTCAGGTTACTAAATGATGCCATCAAGGACAAAAGACTTAGCGATTATCTTGTGTGCAGCAGTTCTCCACCTGTACGAGCCTTTTCAGTTGCTTACACAACCCATTACTCCCGGAAATGCCCGTGTGCACTGGGATGTTCCAAAGACCTTTGCATACAACACCATCATCAGGTAAGATTGTTTTCCCAGTCCTTACAATTTGTAAATAAAGTAATCAGCCTTTTTGTGTGAACAGCATTTGACCCAGTTGACCTTGATCCCTCCAAAATCCGCACATAGAATTTCCAGTCAGAAAAAAAGCTGAAAACCAAACCTTTGACAGTACACTGTTGTCCGAAAAGCAGATTCGTGCTCGGCGTG
>NW_009231410.1:0-3840 GCF_000690835.1 Fulmarus glacialis
CCCCCCACCCCCCCTTTTTATTCACACACACACACCCCCAAAAAGGCACAAAGCAAGGGAAACAGCCCCAGCTGGCAGCTCCTTACTTTAGTAACGCCATTTACACACATCCCCCCGCCAAAGAGCGGGGCTAATTGACTCATTGACACGATTTTGGACACAAAACGGACACGGGCGTACCATCATCGGAATCAACGCTTACGGATCCGCCACAACAGCTCCAGCCCTCGCGCTGCTGCGGCACATCTCGCTGGCTGGGTCAATAAAGCTGAAAACGAAGAAAGCGAAGTGTAAAACTTTAAGGAGCAAAATGAAAGAAAAAAAAAAAAGAACGAATCCCAGTAATTCATTTTATGCTAAAAATACTTGTACTCCAGAAGTATTTGATTTTCCTTTGGCATTAATTTAACTTGCCTAGCCGTGAATTGATACCGTTAAATTATTTGTCTCCAAAATACACAGCTATAGTTTTTGTGTGTTACATCATCAGGAGGGACGCCGGGCCGGCTGCACCGAGAGATGCTACCGCACTGCCGGGGAAACGCGCCACTCAAAGCGAGACAGAAATAAAGTACTTGGAGCACCCTGTCAAAATATTGGGGAAAAAACCCGTAACGTTCAGTTGCCTTTCTTTTTAAACATTTAGAACAGATACCTAACTGCTTCAGTACACCTAATAAATGCTACAGCTATTTGGCAGTTACAGGTTAAACAATGCAAGTCAGTTTGTAAATTACGATTTTACCTTTTTTTTTTTTAAAGTTTCATTTATGATAGAAAAATCAGTGAGATAAGAGATCCCCCATATGGTTTTACTTTCCAAAAAAAAAAAAAAAAAAATCAGATCCCCAGCACTGCAATATGTAAGGCTACCAAAAAGGACCGGCAGATTCGCTCATGCTTTTGGCTGTCCCGCAGCACGCAGAGGACACGTTTTTGTGGTATCTCGACTGTTGCACCCGAGAACCAATGACCAGCGACACATCGACTATTGAAGACGTGCTGCGCTTGGGTCTTGGGATGGGAATTGACTGGTTTGGTGTTTTCTTTAATTTAAGAGAGTGCAAAGTCTTGTTGCTGATGACTTCTACTGCCAAGTACATCATCTCTGAAGAGCCGCTCTGAGGGGAAGGACATAAAATGCAGCTTCTTTGAGAAAGATTTCCGTTCTGGAAAGTCTCTTTCCACCTGAAGGCAAGAATGACACACTGTAGTTAAGCAAGAAGGACATTGTTGAAGCAGTAACTCACCAAAACCACGCCAGGACTCTCTGTCACTGGTTACGAGGCTGCTAACGCTTCCTGGGAAAGCCTGGAAAACACACGGAAGCAACGCCGATTTGTCCCGCTTTGCCCATGTCTCTTCTTGGACCGTGATTGCTTTAGTACAGATGCTAGTATCTCAGTCAGGTTTTCAAGTGCTACTGCAAGATATTTTAAAAACTTATGGACTGAAAAAGCATAAAGGTTTTACCACGAAAACAAAGTCTGTTTCTTCTGAACATTCGAACTCTTAAAAACAGTTTCTTTCCTCTTGTAGTACAACGTTATTTTCACAGTACCCTTTAATAGTAAGCACACAGAAACAGAAGATTATGCTTTCAGGAAGAGAAAATAAACAGAGGGAAGTAAGCTTTGCATAGGTGTAACACGCTCTAGAACAGACCTCATTTCATTTTTAGTATTTGCGTTAAAATATTTCATAGAAAAACTATAGAAGAAGAGTCGGCACGTTCTTGACATTAACTCTCAAGTCCATGCTACAAGTGCCTTAGGAAAAACGCAGACACGCATCGCAGACGTACCTTGTCCTTGCAGAGCGCTACGGATCCTTTCCATCTGTCTTGTACTTTCAGAGCAGAAGAAAGGGCGACCACGGCGAAATGGTGGCAGTTGACATTGTCCTGAGAGAGGGGAAAAAAAAAAAAACTTTAGAATAAAGCTGGGTAGGAATCTAAAGCTTCCTTTTTTGTGAGGGTTTGTGAGGACTACAGCTGAGTGGAGGAAAACAGTGTTTTGCATCATCTTTGGCACCGTTGTCAATAAAGGCCACGAGAGCTTTTGCATGGTTTAGACAGCCGTGCCTTTTTTTGACCCACTGGCAGCTTTAGTTTCACTAGAAATTTCCTAGATACACGCAGGTGACAGACACAGATACCGACATACATTTTCTCAAGCCTACGTATAGCCACGATTTCCCCACCCTACACATCCCAAGTTGCGTATTTTTGTTAAAGAGTACAGCAACCCGTCTGTCCTTGTGAACTCCTTGCAAAAAAGGAATCCTTTTTAAACGGTCAAGATCTTTTAAAACCACAGCTGTGCCACCGAACCTGCTCAGGGTCCCTCCCAGCTTTTGGCTGTCCTTAGGCCGACCAGGCACAGGCTCCGTTCCCCCTTCCAGCAGCACAGACGCCCAACGCGCTCGGACCCCGAGCACAACCCTGCAGGTGTCACGCACACCTCACCGTTTCGACGAGGAGCCTCCGAGCACCCCACGAGCACAGCTGCAGGCGTGAGATCGGTTTCACCTGCGCGGATCTCAGTGAATGCAGTTTCTGGAGCTTTAAACCGAAAACCGTATCTCAACACTTCGCCACAGCAGAAGTGACCCCTAACTAGAACTCCACAAAAATGCAGTAACACAAACTGCAAACCCACAGTACCAACAGCTTCAGAAATATTTAGACGAGGAACAAGGGAGAAAAATAAGACAGCTTCATCGCGTGCACACAAAGCAGCAAAGGGTCAGCATGCGTAGCCCGTACAGAAAACGGGCGTTTTCCTTCCATTCCTAAACCCTTCTCTTAGGTCTAAACATCGCGGCACTGTTGAGCGTAGGGAACCCCAGCCCTGCCACCGGACACAAGGTAGCAGCACACAGAAACAGAGGACGTGTTTTGCCACACACAAGCCTGAATTTCCTGAAAGTTTATATTTACCAAAACTAGCCATTTGGAACACATTGCCAACAATATTCGGTAATAAAACTCTGATGTGTTTGACACACACAAATTTCTTGTTAACTTGCTATTTGCTTCCTGTTGTTGTTGTTCTTCCTTCAGAAATTCTACTTGCAGCCAAGTTATTCGCTACTGGTTCAAGCGTTTACCTTCCTGGTATTACCAGCACATTTACACGGGCGAGTAACTCAGTTGCTCTTCTAAAATTACCCAAATGAAAATTGCAGCCATGAAAGAGGAGTGAGAGAGAAGACAAGGAGAGGTCAGGCAGCAAGAGAGCTCTGCAGGCTGCCAGCAGGCAACACTGCACTCTTTAAAAAAAAACCACACAAAAAAACCAAACAACAACAAAACAAAACCACGACCTTGTGCCTTTTTTCCCCTTCGGTGCTTGTCCCTGTCTCATATCGTGTCGGAACATGAAGTGCAGATGATCTGTATCCCGACGACATCCCGACCTGACGAATACGTGTTCAGAAACAGTCCGGATCTGTGAGACTGGCGTCATCTTTGTGGTTTTAATAATCGTAACTCGATTTTATTGACCGACACATTTGTGAGGAAACCAATCAACTTCTAAATGTAGCGTCTCCTTGGGGGAAAAAAAAAAAATGTTTTAGAGATTGATCACGATTCAGAGCTCCCAACTGTGATGGAGCAGCAGGAAAATTAATGAAAGTGAAGACAAAGAGCAGCAACATTAAGTGAAATTTGGCTTTAATTCTGACCACATACTTAAGCGACTCTCCAAGTCTACACCTCAGTCCTCTGAATGACTACTCCTTTTTTTGGAAGGACACACTTTTTTACACAAAAGTCCTAGGTTGAAGGCTCCACTGAACAGAATGCAGATTGAGCCACAGGACAACATGCCATCA
>NW_009231411.1:0-10054 GCF_000690835.1 Fulmarus glacialis
AAAGATATTGAACAGGACCGCCCCCAAAAACTGTCCTAGCAGTGCCCTCAGGGCCCTGGCAATCATCCTGTATTTTAGAGATGTAGCTTGTTAGTAAGTGCCTTCATAATGGTAAACTTTTCAATAGCTGCCAAAAATATGGTATTTCATTGTGGTGTTCTATTTTACACCCTATAAGTCTCCTGTATTCTCACTTAAAGTCATTAGTACTTTACATCTGACCTAGTGATTGTTTTAGTGAATACAGGTAAAAGCACAGTTATGCCGCTCAGAATACACAGGACAGATACCAAAATGCAATTGTTAAGTGGGAAAACATTAATTACCTAAACAAAAAATCAAACATCATTAGAAGCAGCAGTACTCTAGGGAGAGTTATTCCTTAGCACAGTTAAATGTAATTATAATAAAAATTACAGGTGATTGTAGAAAAGATTTGCTTTTAAAGCTAAACTAGTGGGATACTAAATGTTGAAAAGAATAGATTATCGTTACGAGTATGGTTTGAATCATCTGGTAATTTGGTCACAATCTAAGATTATGGTTTTAATGCAGCCACATGCAAAGCTGTCTATGTAAGAACTTTTATGGGAAGACTGTCTTGAAAAGCAGTGACTTGGAGGTTTAATATTCTTTGGAGATATCTTCCTCAGACTGCGTGAACTGCTGTGGCATCAGACACTAATGAAATCCTTCAAAAAATAGAAACAGGTAGTGGACGGAGAAAGCAATCTTGCTTTTCCTTGTGCAGAACTTGTATCCACATCCTCTAGAATGCTGCCCCTGCTTCTGGTGCTAGCTCATTGAAATGAATGGGAAACTCTTGGAAAACCTGTATACTAGAAACACAGATACAGTCCAGTATGCACAGTGGGAAAAGCTGTATTATGGGAGACTTTGGGAATGTGACCTATTTTCCCTACTAAGTAGGCCTTACAAAATTCCTCTGGTGACTCTGTATCTGTTTATAGACCTCTGAAAAGATGTGAAAGGCTTGAGTTTGAAGTCAAAGAAATTTAAGCTTGAAATAGATACAATTTTCTAAAAAGAAGGTGTCCTGGTTTTGGCTGAGGTAGAGTTAAATTTCTTCCTAGTGGTTTTAGTATGAGAAGAATGTTGATAACACACTGATGTTTTTAGTTGTTGCTAAGTCTTCGTCTGTACAGGGGCGACGGATACCAGCAAGGGTTGGTCCTCTGGTTCAGCTGTAGTACCCGTCGTGGGGGTTGGAGTAGCTGCAGCGCTCGTTGCGGGGTTTGGAGTAGCTGCAGTGCCCGTTGTTTTGTCATCAGATCTGGAGACCTTCTGTCCCCCTTGAGGGTTCTGAATAGTGTTGAACAGGGCTCGGTAGGCATGGGCCAGGCCCCAGCATGTAGCGGTAATCTGAGTCTCTCTGGAATTACCAGGGTGACAGCATACGTTTTCCAAATATTTTACTAGTTTTTCAGGATTCTGCACTTGTTCGGGGGTGAAGGTCCAAAACACTGGAGGTGACCTCTGTCCTAGATAATTGCCCATACTATCGCACACACCCTGCCACTCATAAATATCCAGCTGGGGTAGCTGTCCTGGCTGTGCTCCCTCCCAACGCTTGTTTTTTTTTTTTTTTTTTTTTAAGCTGAATGTTCTTGACTAGCAGGGTACTTAGTAACAACTGAAAACATCAGTGTGTTATTAACATTCTTCTCATACTAAATCCAAAACACAGCACTAGGAAGAAATTTAACTCTATCCCAGCCGAAACCAGGACACCTACTGGTGAAGGACTTTTCAACTTCTCATACTCTGCCAAGTGCACAAGAGGCTGGGAGGGAGAATAGCTGGGACAGCTGGCCCAGCTGGCCAACGGGGTATTCCATACCATGTGACATCATGCTCAGTATATGAATGGTAGGTATGTCCAGGAACCAGTGATCGCTGTTTTTTGGGCATTGTTCAGTGGGTGGTGAGCAATTGCATTATGCATCAACTCATTCTGTATATTCTATTGTTGTTGTTGTTGTTGTTGTTGTTGTTGTTGTTGTTGTTGTTGTTATTATTATTATTATTATTTTCCCTTCCTTTTCTGTTCTATTAAACTGTCTTTATCTCAACCCATGAGTTTTCTCACTCTTACCCTTCTGATTCTCTTCCCTTCCCACTGCGGCAGGGGGCAGTGAGCAAGTGGCTGCGTGGTGTTTGGCTACCTGCCAGATTAAACCACGACAGAAGGATAATTCATCATCAGATTAGGTTAAATTCAAAGAGAATAAACTCACATTGGCTGTGCTTGGGAGCTCACAGACATCTGAGAGGTTTTGCATTGAGCCAAGTTTGTTTTGTCAGGACTGCCCACTAACCTAGGCTCAGCATCAGTGTGTAGCATCCTGCAGCATTACTCGAGTAATACAAAATAATTAAGCTGGTAACTGTATAAGTTCCATCACAGTAGACCTAGTCCCCTGCAGCCCATGGAGGATGACGGTGGAACAGATATCCACACCACAGCCTGTGGGGAACCCCACACCGGAGCAGATGGTTATGTCCTGAAGGAAGATGCAGCCCGTGGAGAACCCACACAAGAACAGGCTCCTGGCAGGAGTTGCGGCCCATGGAGGACACACGCTGTAGCAGTCTGCTCCTGACAGACTGCAATCCATGGAGAGGACCCATGCTGAAGTAGTTCTTGAAAGATTGTAGCCTGTGAGAAGGACCCACACAGGAACAGGGGAAAAGTGTGAAAAAAAAGGAGTGGCAGAGAGAAGCTGTTATGAACTGACTGCACCTCCCTGCATCACTGGGAGTGGAGGAGGTGGAGGATACAGGAGTGAAGGAGTGAAGCTGAGCCTGGGAAAAAAGGGTGGAGGTGGGGGGAAGGTGTTTTAGTTTTTGTCATCGTTTCTCACCATCCTACTATATTTTTATTCAATAATAAATGAAATTAATCTTCCCAAAGTTGAGTCTATTTTCCCTGTGACAGTAATTGGTGAGCGATCTCCCTGTCTTTATATCAGCCCAGAATCTTTTCCATCTTATTTTCTCTCTCTATCCTGCTGAGGAGGGGGAGTGAGAGAGCAGCTGGGTGGGCTTCTGACAGCCAGTCAAGGTTAACCTACCACAAGTATCTACCCAAATAGTCTAGAAAGGAAAAATTCTGAAGAATATTTATCTGCTAATAACATAACTGATTGTTTTACCTTTCATATCCTGTCACTGCAGTCAGGGAGAATATCAATGGCATCAGGACAACTTTTCTTGTGTGTCTCTGCTTTACCAAAACATGGTGAAGACAGGAGCTCTGGCCTTCCAGAATATGGTAAATAAGATTAACTTCTTACTTTGGTTGGACTTCTGATAGATTTGAAAACTAGAAGAGTATCATTGGCTATCATAAAGTGATAGAAATCTTTCATTAGTACCTATATAGAAAAAAATTATTTGAACTCATTGTGCAATTTTTCAGCTTCTTTGCAAATTCTTAAATCTTAAAAGAACCAATAGCTTGATAATTAAACTTGAACAAGTTTGACATCCAAACTTATCAGTGTCCCTGCTGAATTTGTGAAGATGCTGACGACTCACTCAAAAGAGTATTTTTTGAGTCATTATATAAGGCTTGCACAAAGAATATGAACAAAAACATATTACGAACAGGGAATTTAATGAGTTTAATTATGATGTTGTGGAATGTCAGACTGCTATACAGGTCATTAAAAAACTGAAACAAGACAAATGCAAGCAAAATACTCCTCTCATTAAATATGCTACAGTTTTCTGGAGAGAGTTCAACACAGGGCCACAAGGATGATTGAGGGACTGGAACATGTCTTCTATGAGGAAAGGCTAAGAGAGCTGGGACTCTTCAGCCTAGAGAAGAAAAGACTCAGAGTGGATCTTATCAATGGACATAAATACCTGAAAGGAGCATGCAAAGAGAATGGAGGCAGGCTCTTTTCAGTGTTGACCAGTCACAGGACCAGCAGCAATGGGCACAAACTGAAACACAGGAAATTCCTTTGAACATCAGGAAACAGTTTTTTACTGTGAGGGTGACTGATCACATTTAAGAATGATCAATATTCAAACATTTCAATAAATTCTTATGAAATATGTGAAGAAAACCTATGACACTGGATTAAGAAAACAAACCTGTCCTGTCAAAAACAGTAGATAAATTTGAATCAAGTGTTTAAAGTCAGCCCCATGCTTGACTTCAAATTCTCTCTAAGATTTAGCTTACTTGCCTCTAGAAGCTCACTGTGCAGGTGTTCCGGTCTAACCTAATAATTCCTTATAGTTGATAGAGAGAAACTTACACTTTTAGGCTGTGATGTATCTGACCAATTTTAGATACTGCTATCGGTAGAAATTGCTCTCATTTTAGATGTCCCTTTTTCCTCCACTGACTATAAAGGTAGTCTATGATGACTAGTCAAGTCATAGATGATTATACTACTCTCCAGTAGCATATCTTTGTTCAAACTGTTGGGATACTAGCTTGCACTGAAGCATGAGTTCTAAACAAAATCTAAAGCATATCAAAAGGAAAAGAAATTGGGCCTGTTCTTTCCCTGAGGGTGAATCCAAGAACACCCAAGAAATGTAGATGGGATAAGCTTATGTCCAGCACCATGTATCTCATTCCCCTGTATTCAAACATTGTCTTGCTTAAAAGAACTGACAATAAGTCTCTCCAGAAAAAGTAGGACACAACAACAATTTTGACTACCATAGTACAAGTTCCCAAGAACTCACATATACACGAAGCGCACAATTCAGTTTACTTAAGCATAAGTGTTTAGTGCCATTTGAGATGTCCTAAGGTCCCTAAAACATGCACAGAGAACTAGCAGATATGATGCAGGACCTAAAAGAAACCTTTTCCTTTCTGGAGTAGCAGAAAATGTAGTCCAGTAGCAATAACATACTACTCCTTCTGGACGAGTATGAAGCTCCAACCACTGTGATTCTAGCTTAGCTTTTGGGGTTTTGCCTATTACTGGATTAATTTGTACAGATTAAAAGCACCACCAAATTTAGATGATCAAGTTGTGTGGGTATACAAGATGGAGTAAGAATATTACCAGAATGCGTATATAGAAATGTGTATGTGTACACAGACGGGTGATGTCTAAGCCTGAGGTGAGATTGATTCTCATGCTAGTGTAGGCATTCCCATGCAACTTTACATATAATTGAACATTCTAGGCAAGAATTGCAGGGTGATACTGTAGGGTGATACTGTAGAACTTAAGGAATTCTCCCCATTAATGATAATAAAGTAGCTTAGTAGAAAGCTTCCCACATTCGTGGGAAGAACTGACTGATCTTTACTATTAAAATGTAGGTACTACTAATTCAAAGATCTTCTCCGTGTCAAGAATACCATTAGCATTCTAATGTAACTGTCTTCCATTCCTGGAACCTATATGCACCCAGGAGAAATCAACATGAAGATATTATCATCTATTTATGCCAAAAAATATTTTAAGTGTAACTGTAAATATTAAGAGTCTGATGCCATAATTTTTTTTTTTTATGTTTTCTTGTTCATGGTAGGCAAACTAAACTCATGATGTATCTGACATACTGAAAACATACTTGAACAGCTCTTTCAAGTTGCAAGTCATTAAACCTGTGTCTGTGTGGCATGTGGATACAGTTCTAATAGAACTTACATGAAGCTAAAAAAGCAATCTCTTAGAAAAGGAATAAGTACATTTTAATTAGAATGAATGTAAGAATAACAGATCAAATATATTGTGTCATGTCTGCTATACAGAAACTATTGAGGCCTTCAAAAAAGTTTCAGTTAATTAAGTTAATCAAGTCAGTGCTTGAACAGATGTAGGAGGTATTAACATGGACAGAAAAGAAAAATGAGAGAATGACCTGCTATCTCTGTCTGTACAAGGAGGTTTCAGATAAACGCATACAGTTCACCAATGCCTTAATTGTTCTAATGGTACACCACTCAATTCTGTGGTTAAAAAAAGAGGAAAAAAAGGAAAAAAAAGTTTAATAAGCTGTTCCAGCAGTATGAGTAATTGCTTTCATTCTCATTAAAACTAATACATGTTAAGTTCTGCTGGATACAGAAGACTCAGGACTGTACTATATCAGTTACAAATGCATAGTTAAAGAACTGCAGTTGAAGCTTTTCTGACATCATTGATAGTGTTGCTTTTGTTTTGGTTTTTTTTTTATTTCTGGGAAAAAGAGGACATCATTATGCAATTTGTAAGAAAAAAAGAAATCTTCCTTAATCAACTTTCTTAGTTGACTATATTCTTCTTTTGTTATTTTTTCTAAGTAAAAGTAGACTAGAATAAAATTATTTGTTAAAAGAAATTCATAGTCAGTTATTTTCACTCTAGTATTAGATTTACATATTTTTCATGGACATTCTATCCCTGTTAAATGCTGTAACTCATTTCTCAACTCTTTAACTCATGTGATTTGGAATGAATAGAAGAGTATTATTAAAAACTTTGTTTTGTGTGATAGTAAGTATATGATTATGGTAAGCTAACACTTTCTGACACATATTCTGAATTGGGATTTCAAAACAATTTGTTTTCCTTCCTCGCTTGAAAGCTGAAAACAGCATACATGGGCAGTTGGTCCTAGCATGTAGAATCAGTCTCTGATGTGTCAGAACTGGGGTGGGCTGACACCATATGGGAGTACACCACTGGAATTCAACACAACTTTTAAAAACTGAAAAAATGTCTGTAAAGATAGGTTGAAATCAATTTTTAAAATATAGTGTTGTACAGTTCGGAATAATCGCTTCCATAAAGACAGGGACAGGGAAAACCGACTTGATAGCTTTTTCTATAAAAGGTTTGGGAGCTAACCTGAGTATCTGTGATCCTGTTATGAAGCAGTGAAATGGTCAACATATGATTACTACATACTTGGTATAATTTTTCTATTTTAACACAGGTATGATATCATCCGTGCTACCAAGTCCAGTTTTCTGCATTGGATATGTGACCAAATTGAGAAATTGAAAAAATAAATGCTTGAGAACTAAATCTCATAACATACAGGTTCTTGACTGAAAAGATCGCAAGATTTTAGTCTAAAGACCTTCAGAGTGAGAGCAGATGGTAGTCTTCATGAAATAAATGGCTGGTACAAAGAGGAGGATAATCTGTTTATCATGTCTATGGTATAGAGGACAAGTGCCGAAAATTAATTTCAGCAAGAAAGTTTCCAGTTAGACATTGAGAAAAAATTTACAACAGTAAAGATAATGAAGCACTGGCATAGATTGCCTGGGGAAAGATTGTGGAATCCATCAGCGCGGGGTCTTTAAAAACATATTAAACAAACATCAGTCAGGAATTATTCCTCCTTGGGTCATGGGAATAAAACATAAGATTTCTCAAGGTCCTTTCCAGACCTGTTTTTATAAGAAGTCGATATGAATACTTGATTAAAATTACCTGACTGACCTCAAGAGAAGAATTTATGAAATTAAGGAAAATAAGTAAGAAACAGATGGGAAATATGATTCTGCTTAGAGATGGATTTAGAATCTGTGGTTTTATAGGTTTAATTTGAGGGATAAACTTTTGCTGTGATTCAATGAGTATCTAAGTGTGAATTCTTGTACTTTTTTGTGTTTGTTGTTCTAATTCTATATATTGGGATTAAATATTTTTAAATCACACTACATTAAGACAGCTTTTTATTTTGTATCTGTTATGTATTCATTGCCATTTCTAACTGAAATGACCTAAGTTTGAGTTTCCATTGTATTAACTCACTGATACTGTGAAAATAATAAACACGATTTTAACTTGCAGTCTGTCCTTGCAGTGAAACAGCTGGGTATAGCTTAATATACCATCTCACCAACACAACAGAATGAAGTGATACAGGTTTAGTGATACCAAGTGGCCAAGACAGAAGCCTGCACGAGTTCTGTCATGAGCTTTGTCACTGACTTAATGTGGGACTGCCTGCATGGTCCACTCCTGAAAAATGTAATGAATGAGAACCCTGTTATGTTGTGGATATAAATAGTGTGTGCAGGTCCAATATACAAAACTGTCTGGAGAGTGTTTGCCCCAAACTGGTTATCTTAGGGTGAAAAAGGACCCTGATGACCTCAGGTGATCATGTTTAAAATGGAATTGGCCATCACCTTTTTTATTGGTTGTTTGTGTCCAGATGCTGGCATGGGGGGCCGCAGGGCGGCCTCTGTGAGGAGAGGCCGGGGCTGCCCCTTGCCGGACACAGCCAGTTCCAGCTGGCTCCAACTGACCCACTGCAGGGCACGGCTGAGGCCCACAGCCAAGATGGTGGCGCCTCGGGAAAACCTACTTAAGAAAGCACAGAAAATGCCAGAGAGTGGAGAGGAGTGATGGGGGGGGCGGGGGGGAACCACAAAACCCCACAAAACACAACTGTGAGAAACATCCCTGTGCACGCCAAGAGAAAGAGGAGGGAGAGAAGGTGCTCCAGACACCTGAGTAAATATCTGCACTGAAGCCCATTGAGGACATGACACTTGAGCAGGAGGATATAGCTAGAAGGAAACTGCAGCCTGTGGAGAGCCCAGTCTGGAGCAGGGAAAATTGTGAGGAGGAAAAGGCAAACTTATGGACTAACCATAACCCACTTTCCCCATTGCCCTGTACTGCTTGGGGAGCAGGGATGAGGTAGAGGACTCAGGAATGAAGGAGTGAAGCTGAGCCTGGAAAAAAGGAGGATGGAGGAAGGTGCTGTTTTAATTTTGTCTTTGTTTCTCACCATCCAAATCTATTTTAGTTTTCAATAAATTAAATTAATTTTCCCCAGATGGAGTCTGTTTTGCGCACGACAGTAACTGGTAAGTGATCTCCCTGTCTGTATCTCAACCCATGAGCTTTTCCATCTTATTTTTTCCCCCTGTCCTGTTGAGGAAGAGGAGTGTGAGAGAGGCTGAGTGGGCACCTGGCAGCCAGTCAAAGTCAATCCACCACAGTCATATTAAATGTTAACCAGGGAATTACAAAAAGACACAAAAAGTGAGTGAACCTGAAAGCAAGTATAACAGGAAAAAGGAAATTTGTAAAAGATGGGGTGAGAGGCCTTGGAGCAGGATGAGGAGCAGTGACCTTGATTCGACACTGCCAGGCATCACCCTGTGGCATTCCTAGTCCTGCCTGGGCCAGGCCCCGCACCTCCCTGGGTGGCACAGGAGCAATTTACACCCAGCCAGTGAGCCACAGCACAAAAGCGGCATGGGTACACAACATCGCAGGGTGCATGTGGGGCCGTGAGGGGTGCCTGCCCACAACTGGTGCTTTAGCTGGACACAGCCAGTGGCAAGGATACATGCTCAGTTGGAGCACCCACACCTCCACAGGAGGATCTGCACGTGGGGAACACGCACCCACATGCTGGTGTGGGGGTATGTGTAACCCACACTGACAGGGTTTGCATATAAATATATGTGTGAGTGTGTGTGTCTGTGTGGTTGCAACCTTCTGGGATTAGTTTAGATAAGGGTGTTTAGCAAACAATAGGTGTTTATTAGCATTTTGTAAGTGAAACTACTGCTGATTATGTGCTGTATTATTGATATTGATTCTGAATATATAGTTCATTGATTGCCAGTTAATTACATCTCATTAATAAATGGATGAATCAATCCTGATTAGATTTAAACTCCGTGAAGTGAGTTTAAATTGAACTGCTGAGCAGTTTTTCCCAGCAACAATGTACTACTGGTCTTTTGGTAAAGCTAACGTTCAGATCCATAAAGTGTTATAGGTGCCAAACTCTATTCACAGAAAATACACTTAATTATTAAGTATTTTCCCAAAACTTTCCTTACATACCTAATTTTTTTTTTAGTGAATGTGCCTATTGGGGTGGAATTTTATTGCATAAAAATAAGTGTTTACCAACAGGCTTCGATGTCATCCTAGGTGACTAAGCTTCTGTTACAGTTAGTAGAATCTAATCAACACAGTCAACAATGACTAAATTCCTAAAAAGAAATTAATCTGACTAGGCACTGGGGACTTGATTATATGGGCATACTAGTAGTATTTCATAGAATCATAGAATCATA
>NW_009231412.1:0-580 GCF_000690835.1 Fulmarus glacialis
ACCCAGGGGCGGGGGGGGGCCCGGGTGCTTCCCCTGCCATGGCAGTCGGTCAGTGTGAGGTTTGTTTGGGGCAAACAGCATTCTGGGGGGTCTGTCCCCATGGCAATCATTCCGCTAGCATCTGCTTCAGTCAGCCTTGCGACGGTTTCATTTTTCATACCACAACAACTTCCCATCTCAATGATTTCCAATCCTGGTGATGATTTCTTGTCCTCAATACTGATTTCCCATCCCGATGATGCCTTCCCATCCCAACTATGATTTCTCAGCCCCGTGATGTTTTCCTATCCCAACGGTCTCCCACCCCCATGATTTCCCATCCCAAGCATGATTTTTGCGGGGAGGTGAATTTCCTGTCCAAGGGGAAGGGATGGGGCCAGCACCCGTGGCCCTGCGATGCCGACGTGTGTGTGCTGCCCCATCCTGCCCTGGTGGTGGGGATGGGGGGAGTTGGGGTGCTTTTGCGTTGTTTTTGTCCTCCCCCTCTCTGCCCCGGGGGTGGGAAATGCTGCTCCCAACTGTGGTGGAACTGGTGCCGGTACAGGTACTGTGCGGCCGTGATAGGGAGCTGTCCGCAAAA
>NW_009231412.1:737-2424 GCF_000690835.1 Fulmarus glacialis
CAGGCATTCAGGTCCAAAGCAATTTGACTAATCACTACTTAACACACACAAGCTGCTGTTTTGCAAAGTAACTCTAGTTCTGTGGCGTTGTCATCCATCTGCTTCTTTCTTGATCCAGACGTCCCTGGAGTCGGTCTTGCTGCAGTTCCTTATCCCTGATGCCAGATAAGGGGAGGGTTCACAGAGGTGTCGGAGGGGCTGGGATGCTGGCGTGGTCTGGGTAGTCCTGGGGTACCCTTTCTTCCTCAGGGTGGGGCCTGTCCTTCTCCTCCTGGCAATGAGCTGGGGTCCTTTAGTCATGCTGACTGAACCATGACTGTGCAGTGTAAGATGTCAACTAGATGTATCTCTATCTATCTGTCTATCTTAAGAAACTTGATCTGATTTCATACTCTCAAGACAAATTGGTGCAATAGTTCGGGAATGAGATTTTTCATAAGAGAGCCCCTGGGGTGACCCCTTGTGGGGGTCCCCAGGAGGAACTTGTGGGGGTTGCTCGTAGTGGGGTGGGGGATGCAGGTACTGGGGGCGATGGTAGCAGCGTGGGGTGGGGATGCTGTTCCTGGGGATGTTGGTACCAGGCTGAGGTGGGGGGCCGGGGCGGGTGAGGGTCCCCGGGCTGGGGAGGGTGCAGTGCTATTTGTTCACTTTCATTTGAGCTGAAGGCCTGTGATACAGCCTTGCCAAACGAGAACTTCAGTTTTTGGGCGTTTGTCACGCCGCAGTGCTTTGCCCCAGTCTCAAGTCGTTGGTCAGTCCTGGAAACCTCAGCTGAACACTCCCAAAGCAGTGATGGCCTGAGCATGTTCTGGTTTGGCTCAGTGTAACTCATTGCCTGCGTCTTTCTCTTTGAAGGGATGATCTTTGGGAGGTTCTGCAGCACGGACCTCCTCCCTCCACCGACCCATCACAGCGTGCCTGCGTTTAATGCCTGCTGTTCAACATTATTTCCTCTCAGAGCTGCGATCAGAACCTTCATGTGGAGGAGAGCTGTTCACCTCATGACCTCATGAAAAAATCCAAGAACAGAAGGAAGAACTGGGCCCGATGGTAGACTTGACATCCAGAACTTGCTACTACAGGCCAGAGGTCAGTCTTGGTCTTGCTGTCGGGGAAGCAAAGTTCTGTGACATTCATGTGTCCCTTCCTAGGGAGCCGGGGTCTGTCCCGGGTGCGGGGAAGTGTCGTGCGGCAGCGTGTGGGTGTCCTTCCCTGTGGGGTCTATCAGTGCAAGGGGTACGCCGGCAGTTAGTGAGAGCTGTGGGGAGCCCTCTGTTGTGCCCTGCCTCAGCCGGGCCTTGGGAGCATCCCCGATGGATGCTCAGAGCCTGAAGGAGGCTGAGGAAGAGACATCGGATGGACCCGGAGCCCTGCAAGGCTTGGGCATGAGCTTGACAGGAGTTCCTTTCCTCGGGGGCCGGGTGTGCCGCCGCACCTGGCAGTTCCCCGGCCTAAAGCGGGGGGAACTTTCTGCTGCGGGCCTGCTCTCTGAGGGCAGCCTGGTTCTTGCAGACTGATCCCACGCAAGGGCCTTTGCCGGTCCCATCTCGCAAGGGAGGGGGACTTTGCCACTCGGCAGGTGAATTTTGGAAAGAAAGGCAATCTCCTGCAACCGGCACGTCTGCTGCGCTGGGGGTGCTGCTGATGCTGATGCCCTTCGCCCCAAGCAAGTTGGTCCCCACCCCTC
>NW_009231412.1:2454-3141 GCF_000690835.1 Fulmarus glacialis
GGGTGCTCCCTGCCGCAGCTCCGTCCTCAGAGCAGGGCGGATGGGTCAAACCGCAGCACAGAGTCACACTGGAGGGTGGAGGCTGGTCGGGACCTCTGGAGGTGCGACTGTTCACTCAATTCCCACTCGGATTTTGGCTAACACACAGCTCATGCTAAGGCCTGACGTCTGCTGGCAGCAGTGCCATGAGGTCAGAGTGAGGGCAACAGGCAGGCAGGAAGGGCTAAAGGTCCTTATGCAGGCCCTGTCACCTGCAGCTTGCTGTCCTCTGCAGCCATTGTCCTTGTGCAATGACTGTCGGGCAGTTTCTTTGGAACCCCCTCACTCGTGGTGGTATAGATTAACTACCACGCTAGACAGCATGAATACCTCAGCTCACCCGAAAAGCTTTCGAAGTGACTTCAACAGCAGTCGGACAGCTGAGGCTTTTGTGCGTCCCGGTGTGATGCCTGCAGTGTGACAGAGGAGGAAGGATGAGCACTCTCCCCATCGGTTAGGTAACTATTTTGCTCACAGGTTGTTGTGGTTTTACCCTGGCCGGCAGCTCAGCACCACACAGCCGCTCGCTCACTCCCCTGCAGTGGGATGAGGGGGAGAATTGGAAGGGGGAAAGTGGGAGAACTCATGGGTTCGGATAAAGACAGATTAATAATTTAAAAAAAAAAAAAAAAGGCAAACACCCCACAA
>NW_009231413.1:0-24751 GCF_000690835.1 Fulmarus glacialis
TGGGGTGCCGGCCGCGGGTGGCCGTGGGGAGGGGCGCTCGCCCTCGGCCTGGGGGAGACTTCAGCGGGTCTGTCTGCAGAGGGTGATTTCTTCCTTGGTTTTATGGAAGTAACGTTAAACCGGGAACCTATGGGTCTTTATTCTTAAGAGAGAATTTTCAAGTGCTGCCTCGGAGATCTCGCTCGCTCGCACCGCCTGCTGCAGCTGCATGAACGGGGTTATATAATAGGGGTAAAGAGTCGATGTTAATGTTCTGGCTACTTGTTATGTATTCCAGCTTTAATTCCTAGTGTCGTTTTTCTGTAGTTCCATATAATTCGTGCAAATTTTCAGCTAATCAGAGGAATTTTATAGCAAACGTGAAGTTTGCATACCATTTTGAATTTCCAGCATGAGCTAGCATTAACACTGGCTGTACCAAAACATAGTTTTTCACCTCAGCCTGGGACAATTCTTTTTTTTTCCCCAAAGATCACATACAAAAGATGTAGAAAGGAGGCAGATTCATACAGAGAAGAACTGACAATATTCAATATGTTTTACTTCAAAAGTATTTGTCAAAAAATTCAAAACTTTTTTCCTATTTTTTTTTTAATTCACTTCATGTGCCTAAAGGAGCAGGTAACTGAATCTTGTTTCTTCTCCTGGTGGTAGATAGTATTAAAGAGTGTTTGGCATAAATGTGCCTGTTTATTTCTTTTCCCTTCTTTCAGTGTGCGGTTTCTGCTTTGATCACAATTGTACAGCTCTATATTTACACTTATAAAGATTTAAGGCTTATTTTGAAATGTATAGATTTTTTTTCAAGTGAGGATTAGGAAAGGAAATAGGGACCGCCAGTGAAAAAGAGGGGCATGATCAGTAGGAAGGCACTCAGTATTATGAATCAGCATTGCCTGAATTTGATAAACTGGGATGAGAGCATCTGGGAGTGATTGTCGTTGAATGTCTGCGCAGCCCAACAGTACCTCTGAGAGGAGCAGATGTTTGGAGAAGAACGCTTCAACAGAACAGCCCTACTTCCTCCCCATATCTCCTCCTAGTCTCCCGCAGGCTGAGGCTTAGGGACTTCCTGAGCTACAGCTTGGTGGCTTGGATTTTTTTGGTTTGGGCTGGTTGGTTTGGTTTGGTTTTTTTTTTCATTGCTCTCCATATGTTTGTCTTCTGTGGACTTGTTTGACTGCTTTTGAACAAGTAAGCAGGAGATGATTGGAGAGTGGAATGATTGAAATGGGGTTCATGGAGAGGAAGAGATGGGAGAAAAGCCTTTCGAAGTTTACAAGAAGAGAAGGGGTAGTGAAAGGGACATGCCTAAACAGTTACTGTCAGTTTGTTCTCTGGGTAGGATTGATAATAACTGGAGATGTAATAAAAATTAGAAGAAAAGTCTTTTCAGTGAATTTTGGAAAACAAAATTGTTTACCTTGCTAATTCAAGGTTCTAATATTATGATTTAGAAGGGGGAAAGCAGCTAAGTTGGGGTATGAATACTTTATATTATATTTACATTTTCTTACTCTTCCTGGTTTGTTTTCTTAACTTGTAGAAAAAATAAATAAATTTCTAATGCTTAAGGAAGAGACATAGTAGAATTTAATATTTTAGGTGTCATTTTAAGTGTCAAATGCATAGTTTAAAATAAAAATCTTTTCTAGTAGTCTGAGAAGAGGAACAATAAAGAAAACAAATCCTGACTTTGAATGTTGTTTTCTCAACCTATGCTTGCCTTCATTATGTACTCTTAATTCACTTTTTTCTAAGACCCAATTAAAATAGTTATTGTTTTCAAAAAAAAAAAGGCAAATAGTAAATATTACAAGAGTATGTAATTTTGAGTTGTTAGATATATTCTCTGAAGCTCTTGAATATATGTCACTTAAGTTTGTAGATAGCATGCTGAATTAAAGCCTTGTGTCTTCCATATTTGTAGCAACCAACGTCATCTGTTGGTAATTTTTTGATTTGTTTAAATTGGGCATACTGTCTTGTTTTCGTTGTAGTTTTGTCTGCTTAAGTGTCTATAGTTGAGGTGCATCCTTTCCTTCTCCAGCAAGCGGTGATTGGAATAAATGGGTAGTGGGTTAGTAATAGTGCAGGGGCTCTTGTCTTGCTTTGCTTATTTTATATGCAATTGTGATGTGTTTTTGTTGTATGCGTGTACACAGAAACTATATTCTCACAAGGTAGCAGCAGAAGTGATTTAGTGAATTGTGGCTTTTCCTTAATTACTCTTAAAGTTGTTTAACTTCCTGTGAACTCTGGAAACTACTCAGTTAGCTGTGAAGTGGTGTTTCTGGGAGGGCCTGGGAAGTGTAGAGCCTGCTGTAGGATTCAGGCAGTGAAGAAAGGGATCCCCTTTTCGTCGTCATGCTGATGGGGATCATGTTGTGGTCTTTGTGTTGTTTCAGGCTGCGTAACTGTCAACTTTGTTTGCTAATTGTCTGTAAAAGTAGTCCTTCTGAGTCCCAGTGAGGCCGTTATTGTATATTTGGGGTTGAAGTACAATACTAGGGTTGGGCTTTGTTCTGGACAAAAAGTAAAGTGGTGTTATAGAATGATTGGACACTTAACCTTCTTGCATTAGTTTCCAACTTGGGAAGCAGCCAGAAGTCACCACCAAATATCTTTATTTTCTTTTGTCTGAACAAATTTTACCAGTCTCCAATGGGTTTTGTTACCAAAACCTGTCATCTTGTCTCATCTGTATTGTTTTGCAAGTAACTTTTGATTTATTTTTACTTCTACAGTTTAATCTGTTTAAAAAAAAAAACCAAAAACAAACCCAAACTTAATGTTTTGGTAATAGGTTGTTATAATGCGTTCTGCTGCATGGTAAGCTATTGAACTTCTCAAACTCCTGAGTTTTCTTATGCCCTATTGTCATGACTAACTTTTAGTGATTCTTGGCAGAGCATTAAATACCTGTTTGATGACATCATAACATGTCCTTGATCCTTTTTTTTTTTAAATTAAAAAAGTATAGTTATATTGTGATGATACAGAATTCTGACTCACCAGTATCTTATACTCTATAAACTATGTATTTTTTTCCTTTGGTTTCATCAGCCTGGTAGAGGGGCCAGTCTTTTAGTAGTGGATTGTTGTTGCCACAAGTTGACCGTGCACTTGTAACTAAAAGGATGTTAGAAGAGCTTACTGTTACTTTTGTTATAGAAGGGTAAAACTATTGAATGTCGCTTAAAATGGGTGTCAAAAACTAGTAGCTAGCCAAAACCCAACATTTTGGATATGTACTGTCCACGTTACTATATAGAGTGACATTGTATAGTTGTTGTTAGTTTTACATATTTTGATTTTTAGGTATTCTTCTTGATTATATTTAGTTCAAACAGTGAACTGCTTTCAGGCATAGTAAAAAGAAATTCCAACTTCTATGCTCTCTGAAACAGCAGTGCGAAAAAACAATGTTCATTAAACAAAGTAAATTTTTTTTTTTCCCCCCTTGGAATGCATTAGTGGTGGAACTTTATGGGTATTTCTGAAGCTTTAGTAAGTATTTCTCAGCCCTTTGGAAAAACAATTGTGACCAGTCTTTCTAAAGACAAAATGACAAAGGCAAGTTAAAATTCCATAATAAGACACTTACAGACCATGATAGAATGGGCTTGGGATTTTTACATAATCTTTCTGGTGTCAGACTGGCACTAAAAATCATCTGTTTCATTGATCTTTCTTGCGTTTTTCTTTCTTGCGTTTTTCCACTAGTAGGCCCTTTTAAAAGAAGTAAATAGGCCCTTATTTCCAAATGAAAGTGTAAAAGTCAGTGGTCAACTAATCACAAAATAACTGATTCTATTTGATGATGAGTAGATATGTCATTTCTCTGAAGAGCAATCTCCCTTTAGTCAATAACTGAGGAAAATTAGTTTTCTCTAAGCGCTGTGCTCAGAAGAGGCTGCAGGAGCACTGTTACAGACTTCAAGAGCATGGAGGAAGACCCTTCTATAGCCACTTGCTTCAAGTTACACTGTAAGTGCTTGTGAAGACAGGTCATGGATATACCAAATAAATTGGTGGGCAAAATTAAGTATTACTGCAAGACCACAGACGTTGGCATGGATTGTGTTAAAAGAATTAGACTGTTGATATATGCATGTGTGTTTAAATCTGCTATGTTTACTGAATAGCTTAAACAACTTTCCTATGTGAAAATTACTAAATTGGTTATGCTTCTCACTTCTAAAACTTTTATTTCTTGTTCTCTGTCAGCAGCTGCAGGTTGCGATGAATTTGTAGCTCACAAGTGAAGCTGATTACCAGTCAGTAATTTAGAAACTGGTTTACTCTTTTTTGAATTTGAGTGTAATTGATAGAAAATTGACCTTTCAGCTGATCATTTAAAGGAGAGTAATGTCCTGAAGGTAGGGTCTCACCAACCTCTGTTGCCTGTTTAAAATTCTAGTAAGTAATTAATAAAGTTTCAAGTGTTACCATATTCCATAAGGCTATGCTTATGTTCTTTGGTTTCTCCATCAAGTCTCGTTTCATACATCCCTTTGGAAAGGGAACCATGCACAACCTGGTAGAAGGGAGATGAGCATTTTGGTTCTAGCCTGTAGATTATGGCATGAATTTATCTAATCTCTATAAACAAGGAGAATTACACCTAGAAAATACTTGGGCTGGCAATACATAAAAACAAATGTTGCATGGAATGGTATGTTTTCATGTCAGATGTTGGATCCTTTAAACTTACCAGTTTAACTCCTTGGAAATTGTGTGTACTTTTTTAATGAAGAGTTGTCTTAAAAACATTGATTTTTAATTAAGGCTCAGTGAACATTTAAAAATATGACTTAGGTCCATATTTTGGAAGTGAGAAACAACTAAGGCTTTCAGTAAATTTAACTACACTTACATACTTTTGTTTGCTTATTTTTGCCCTAATGTAGTTTAGATGCTAGTCCTGGCTCCTTTCCAGGAGGAAGTTGGCTAAAAGCAATGTTAAGGAAGCTGGGCTTCGGGGAATGAGTAGGAAAGTAAAATTTGTAGAAAGGAGCTTTAACGATAAACATATGTGTCCTTCAGTGCATGTTACTTTTTGGTAAATGCCTGATGATACTTACTTGAACTCCAGTGAAATGATTGAGTTGCATTTTACTGAAAAGAAAAAAAACCAGAAATCTTCAATCTAGTGCATAAACAAACTGACTTTGCAGGAGTTCTTCTTTATTTTAGCTGATTAATCTGATTCTTCCCTCTGTTTTGTTAGCCAAGGGGGATGGTCCTTCAAGGACCATGCATGTAACATGGCATGCTGGACCTCAACTACAAAGGTATTTTCCAAACCGAGGTCTAAGAGAACAAAGAAACAAAGGAAGTTCCCTGTTAAAGCTTTTTACTGTAGTCCTTCAGTATTTTCTCTTGCAGCTCTGAGGAGCTGTCAGCCATCTTCTGTACAAAAGCACTGTATCTAATTCTTTTCCCTTGAAAGAAGGTGTTTCTTGAATGTTGTTACATTCCTATGTCAGATTTGAAACTTGTTTGATAAAGGACCATCTTCAGATGGACAGGAGATAGTGTCTGCAAAAGCACCGTGGTTTGTCTTCTCAGCTAGCATGCTGGGACAATGCTTGACAGATTGTAAACCACACTGGACTTCAGAGGTAACTAAAAACCTGGAATTGTTCTTGGAAATAAAGAGAATTCAGTGCAATTTGGTCAGTGACTGCAATGTTATTCATATGACTTTGAGCAATGGTTTCAATCTTTAGTGGATCACTACGTAACATTTCTAATGAAGTACCTCCTTAAAACACCTTATGTATTAGGTTGTTATGTTGTGTATGTGAACTCGCAGCTTCAAGTTTCTTCTTTCAGATGTTTTGGGACCATCAAAACCCCAACATATTAGTCTGAAGACGACTTTTAAAGAACGTGTGTTTACTAAACGATACTACAGAAAGCTTTCTGATAGGTTAAGATTTACACAACATAAAATGTTAGATTGCTTTATTCTTTATATCAGAAAGACTTTGAGAGCTAGTGAATATTGAGCGACATGGAAGCTGGTGAATTCTAGCCATGATATTCCTGACTATTGTTAGATGATATTACAAGAAAAATCAGGAATATGGGAGTAGATCGGGAGTTGTTCCTCAGGCTTCAGCAGAAATCAGTTATATGAATTTATAGTGTAAAAGATACAGATGAAAATTATAGTGAAACCATGTTTGAGCCCTAGATTAGGATTGTAGCTTGTCAGGAAGCATGATAACGGGCTGATTCACCAGCTACCTCTCCTGTATATGTCATTGACGAGTCAGTTTAATTTATTCTTCAGATATTGGAATGCTATTAACTTTTTTGAAGCAAGTAGGAGACTTGGAATGCTATATAACTGGCCAGTCCGTGGAATGCTATATAACTGGCTTGAAAACCACACATAGAATATCAGCCCCGATTATGCGAGACTTCTTTTCATATGTAGAATAGTATGAGAATTACTTCCTGTATTCTGGAAGTTCCCATTTCTTTCTCTTTTCAGGAAGAGAAGAAAGAGTAGAGAGCGTATAATATATACAGTAGTGTTTGTGTGAGGCTTGCAGTTATTATTACTTTGACATATGATAAGAATAGTTGAGACAGTATTTTGGATAATCAAGATACCTGTAACTTTAATACAGATTTTCCTCAGGGAAATGCAGAATATACGTATTAAGCTAATTCAATGTGTACAGTGAAATACCTTTTAAAAAAGAAATCTAAATAGACTTTTTTTAGAAAAGCAAGTATTGTCTGTCTGGCAAATGCAAAAATATATGGTGGTAACATTTTTGGGCTTACTGTAAGGTGCTGCACAATACCTTTGGATTCTCAGGGAAAGGGATTTACATAATTGTATATGATGTGGGATGCTGCGGTCTACCTTCAGCTAGCCTTACTTAAAATATTTCATATGCTGCTCCACTGCAGCATTCCTTTTAATAACTCAAAAATCTAAACAGAGTATTGTACTTCCTTTTAGTAATAAAGTGTTGTAATCAGCAGCTAATTAAAGGTACTAAACATAAAGTTGAGATACTGAATTTTATGTATTTTAATTGCCATATATAAACTGCTCATCATATATATCTGTGTATAGTATCAATATAAATATTTATTATCTTTGCAGTAGCTTACAGTACATAGCAGACAGGTCTGTGTCTTGCCTGATGACTGACCAGATGGGTGAGAATTGCTGGTAGTTCTGTTTTGCTCACTGGAAACTGCAGCAGAGTAGAAAGTCTTTAGTAGTTAAGTCTTGTCCCCCTCATCTTTTTAAACATCAATATTTTCAAACTCAAAATTCACACATTTATTTAGGAGGTATCTACACGGTCTTAGGCAGGCAGAAGCAGATGAACTCTTCCTGTGCTCTTGGTCTGTTGGCAAACCGGGAGCAGTGTAGCTGTTAATATGGCTTGGAGCCTGAATGAATGTACCTGGTTTGGAGCTGGATGATGCCTGCTCACTTCCCTGTGTCCTGCAAAAGGTAAAGAAGGCATACTCCTGCCTGCTTGTCTCCAGACCTGGCCATCTTCAGTGGAAAGTTGGTGACTCCGGGAGTGGGCCCGGAGCAGCGTTTGTGTGCAAAGTCTGATTAATTGGCAGGTTCTTGAGTGAGACCCTCTGGGGGAAAAAGCACATTTTTAAAATGGGTTGACTCTGGTTTTGATTACACATTAATAATAATTAATAATGGCTTGATCATCCTGATGGTGCTCTTTATGATTTGGCATGCTTCCCAGGCAATGTAGGTTACCTTTTATACTCTTCAAATGTAACTTGAATTTCAGCATCTGAAAAATGCTGGGAATAAAAAGGAAAGCAATTCTCTTTGCATAGCTGAAAAACTGGCTGAGGCGAGCTGTTAATCGGGGGCTTCCAGCCTGAGCTGGTTAGCTGAAGGGATGGAGAGCTTGTGTAGATCTGGTAAGTGTTGGGACTTACGGAGCAGAGCCTGGGCTGGAGCTGCCTGCGATACTCGGTGTAGCACAGGAGGGCGCCAGGTAGAGCAACTTCACAAGTGTGAGTGCTTCGGCAGTAGGGTAAGGCGGAACAGAGTGGAAGTAGCATAGATGTGTACCCTTAGTGAGAGGATGATGGCAAAGGCAAAAGTCCTATCTCATGTGTAGTTAGATTTATCGCTGTGACTTAGCTAAGATTTTGGGACGGGCACTGTGGTGTATCTGGCTGTCCTTGTTACTGCTGCAAACAGCTGAGCACATGACTATGATCTCTTTTCCACAATAATGAAGAGTAGCAAAGGGAAGGACACTTCATAACTGCAGAGCATAATTGTTGTAGCCAAAAGGGAGACATGCTGCAGGCCTGCAGAAACATCACTGGTTAAATAATAACCAGTTTTTAAAAGAAACATTTGTTTAGGAAAGCCTTGAGGAGACTCTGTCCAAAAATACAAAGAAAAGATTAAAGGTTTAACGACGCTGGCTTTCCTGAGTCTTTCCAGAATGCTGTGTTAAGCAAAATCGCGTCTCTAAAGCAGGAAGGTGTTAAACCACATGCTCATCCAGGTTTTCCTGTGTTTCCTGGAATTGGTGATACCCAGTGAAAGTATCTGCCATCGTTCATACTGAATTTATTCTCACTGGTATAATTAAAGGCAGAAGGACTAATTTAAACAACTTGATAGCTCTGATTTTTTAATTGGGGAGCCCCAGTTTCTCTGAAGGGGCTAGAGTGAAACCTTTAGCTCTTTCCTTTGTGCTGTCAGAGGAAGGAGATACATATCTCTTGGGAGTCAGTAGGATTCATTTCTGTACTATGTGTATGTATTATCTTAGTAGTAGGACAGGGATTTCTTGTGGCAGGGATTGTTGGCAGAAAGGTGGGAAGTAGCAGTGGTCTGTGGTTTAGTGACGGCTAAGTACAACTACCCTGTTAGATGGAATGGTGTACACAGAGTTGAAAAGCTTATGACACATAGGGATTTTCATTCTTTACTAAGAGAAGGATAAAGGGTTGGTAGGGCAAGTGCAGGAGCACTGTGTGCATGTTGATAGGAATAATGGTGTGTTGCTCCTAGAAGGGTTTTCTCATTTTCAAATTCCAGTGACCTGTTTTCTGGAAGGCCTTAAGTAACTTGTCAAAGAATAAGTCTATGAAATCTGTCACGGAATATAAATTTTGAAATTAACGTAGGTGAAATGATGAAATATGAAAATCCTGTTACTCTATCCTATTTAGAACTGATACTAAATGCCTTTGTGTCTAGGTCCAAGAGTCTACACCGATGCTGACCATTTGAGAGCTGGCTTTAGATTTTTAGGAAACCCTGGAAAAGCCTGGCAAAAGGGATGTAGCCTTGACTAGTTAGCTATTGTATCAGATTTCCTTTTCTTAATTTGGTTTGGCCCGGCCCTCGGTGACTGCCGTAGCTGTTTTCCCCAAACTAATTCCTCATGTGTGTTCGATACAAACTTCACTTGTGAGCCTTTTGATCTCCAAACATTTGCTTTTTGCAACTGTTCTGCTTTTTATATATGTTAATGCTTTCAGACTAGGATTTTTTTTTTGGTACTAATTCTCTGAATACATTCTAGTGAAACTCTGAACTGCTTTTAGAAACAGGAATATTGTTAGACCCGTTGTTCTGATTTAACTGCTGCCTTGCATGGTTTTCTTGACCATACTTTTTCTTAGTATTCTTCACATAACTGGTTTCTACAAACCTTTGCATTAATTTTTTTAATGCCTAGTGATGTGTTGGTGAATGAATGTTAGTAAGATTCTTGATTTCCATACCCCACCCCACCCCCTGCTTCAGCTATCTTAACGTGGAGTATGAGTCGCATCATGTGTGAGCCAGACTCAGCTTGGATTTACTTTTTAACCTTAAGTCTTCCTAGTTACTTTACTTGGTAAAGAGATAAAAATTGATTGTATACTTTCTCTTCCTATTTCTGTCACATAGGGTATTACTCAAAATCACTGCTTTTCTAATACTTACATGTGAGATTCTTAGAATAGGTGACTCTTAAAACCTGCTGCGTATGACAGTCATGTTTGCTGTGTTCTTAAGATTGGCCCTGTTTCTGCCAACATTTATTTTTGGAATAGTTGCATTACTTGTCATTTTAAGCAGTTTAAAGCCTTTGAGAAAATGATGAGATGCATGAGTTACCTTTATCATAATGCTATCTTAGTCAAAGTGAGACAGCAATAACTTATTCTTTCATAGCAATAGGGAATAAAGGATATTGACTGGGTGAAATACTAATGCATGTATTAAACTTAAGATTTTGAAACCTCTAGCAATTTTTATTCCTTTCTTGTATAAAAGATGGTGTCAAATGCTAGTATTGGAAGTGAGTTTTTTCAAAGATTATCTTTAAAAGATCATGTGGGGTTTTTTTTTAAACATATTAATATACCTGAGCTTTCCTGTCCAACAGTGACACAAGAGCCAAGTGGAGCCTTTCTGATGCTTACTATTCCCACCTGTGGTTTGTTTCCCTGCATCTGAAGATTTCTAGCAAAATCTGTTACTGTTTCCAGAATGAATATTAAGTATATGGAAATTGGAAACCTCTTTGCAATCATCTAGGAAAGCTCTGAAGTGTCATGTTGTTGGTGGAGAGGAAGTGAGGAGATTGAATACCACTGTTTTGTGTTTGGTCTGTAGTGTTCCTCTTGTTTTCTGAAGGCATTCAATGTGTCTTCCTTTTGATATGACATGAAAATAAAATACTGCTGGATTTGATTCACAAAAAAGTTCATTGTAGCACTGTATCTAAAGAAAAGCTTCTGCTTTAGCAACCAGTCACTCAGTCTATATACCATGCTTCAGATAAATGCACGGTGTGCTGAGATGGAGTTACTTTTTCCAGTTGAAGTTCTGCTTTAATTAGATTCTATTAGAGGATCTTAGGGAGGGATTTTTTTTTTCCTGTAGCTCAGTGTCTTTAGTATCTTAGCAATTATTGTATAGGCTGTACTGCAGAATTGTTTGTGACAACCATTGAGCAATTCAGTGTTTTGAGGAAGTCAGCAAAGGTCAAAATAAACATTTGCCAGAAGCACCATTTCAAAGGAAGTTCCTCTTCAACCTTGGTTTTGAAAAGTTTTAACCTTTTGTTAGGCAGCTAGCTCTTCCTTTAAGGTGCATCTAGATTTTTTCTGAGTTGGGCCAGGGGAGGAATTGAACCCTATTGTGAATCACTGTAGGTCAAAGCCTCTTACATTCTCAGTTGCTGAAGGAAGCTCTAGTGATGGGTTCATTAGAAAATAGCTCGAGGGGCTGCTGTTCTTTCTTCTCTAGTGATCGGTGAATCTGTTAGGCTGCATTACCCCATAACACTGGTCAAGAAGGAGCAGCAGATTATGATCAGCCCCAGTTAACCTCCTCGTTCCTGGACCCACATTCCCTGACTGTCCGCTCAGAGCTCCCTTCTGTTCTAGTCGCACCTCTCACGTTTTCTCCAGGACCCCTCTCAAACCCCAGGATTGCCCTGGCCCTGGCACTGGGATCAGAGGTCAAGGACACTTAGTGTAGGGGTGACCTGAAGAGGCAGTGAGGAAGGAGAAGGGCAGCATGAGGCCTTTAATGTAAGACGTTCAGGAGCTGTTGAAGATTCATGGGTGTAAATTCTTTGTGACTGTTTTCTGCACGCTGGCAGATGCTAGAGAATCTTCTGCTTTGGTGTAGATTAGAAATGTGGTGCCCCTGCTCCTCTGTCCTGCCACTGTAGGGATTAATAAAGGTGAGCAGTGGGTGGCCTGGAGTGTTTACATTGATATACTTGTGCTGCTCCAGTGTGCATCAGTAAAATAGTTGACTGTTTCTATATCTATTTTTCTGCAGTTTCTGTGCCATTATTAGTTTATCAAGATGTTTTAAAATAAGCTTTTATTTCTATTTATTTTTGTAATGGAAAGTCTGAGTTGATCCTGGATCCTGTGGTATTTCTGTAGTAATTTCTGTAATGCAGAAATGAGCTCTGTGAGTATATGTCAGGAATTCCTCTGAGTCTGTCTTTGTGGATTAGCAGCATACTTGCATGTTACTTCTATAGTATTGTATTGCTGTTGACGCTTGTGTTGCTTCTGAGAGCCTTGGGAGTTCTGGAGAAATAAGTAATCTCAATGTCACTTCATGCATATTGTATTTTTTTTTCCTCTCTCTTCAGTGACAGTAGGTTTACTGAAAAAAGTATTCTTTTTGTCATCACAGGTGGCGACGGGCAAGGCTGCAGGAAAGCTGAGCTCTACTCTCTCATGGGTGAAGAACACTGTATCGCACACCGTCAGTCAAATGGCCAGTCAGGTGGCAAGTCCATCTGCCTCATTACACACTACATCCTCCTCTACCACTCTGTCTACACCCGGGTTATCACCATCCTCGCCAACACAACTGAGTCCAGATGACTTAGAATTACTCGCTAAACTTGAGGAACAGAACAGGTGAATGGAAAACTTTTTGGTCTTCAAGATATAGTGATGAGACTAAGATTTGTTTATTGTAATTTCAGCATAGAGGCTGTTGAAGGTGGGTTAGGTAAAACTTCATGGCACAACATCTCAATTTCAAGGCCCCAAGGTTTAAGAACTTGTGTTCTTGTGCTGTGTTTTTAAAAGTTCTTTTTTCGTGAAACTCTAAAAGATATTTTTCTCTCCTGGTTTTACACGAGTGTTTATAGCTGCCTGTAAGCCTAAGAATTTTACACTGGAGCCACGTCATTTTCAGTATCCAATTTCATAGAATCATAGAATCGTTTAGGTTGGAAAAAACCTTTAAGATCATCAAGTCCAACCGTATTTAAAATAGAGTATCTCAGGGATGAAACTTTCATATAACCTTCTCGCCTTCTTAGATCAAAACTGTAATTTCTGTTAGCTTTTTGAAACGTTAAAGATTTCTGAATTCCATTTTCTCTATTTTTTTCCACTTTTACCCAGTTCTTGCTTTCCATTATATAACCTGCTCTGTTTAGAGATGGAACAGTGTTCATCCATCTTTATTTGCAAGAAATAGTAGATGCATCCTGCCGTTATGATAATGGTGGCAGATGCATAATATCTTAATGAAAAGTAAATTCCTAATCAGTCTTTTCTGTTCATCCTGGCTTTTTTTTTTTTGTATAGTAAGCGACCATTTTCTTGGCAGCCTTTCCATGAGTGTATATTTATCTGCACCATCTACAGTTCAAGATGAAACTTTCAGTTGGATCCGTTGCTCTTGACGTGCACAGTGATTGCAAATTGGCAATCTCACTAAGAAATAAAATTGGACTGTATGATTTATTAATGCTGGATTTCCAGAACCCATACTTATTTGCATTCTTGAGGCAGGACTTCTAAGTCATTTGGCCTCTTGCAAAATTTGGTTATATTTGACAAGTATGTTTCAGTAGTTCATCAGAGGTTGACTGTAACGGAGAACTTGAGCTCCAAATCGGTTTTAGACTTAGCAAATAGCTGCGGGGCTTTGATACCTACTGGAGATTGCTATCCCCTGTGCTGTAGTGAAGTGCAGAGTTTGATAGTTTAGCTCAAACTAGCTTCTGTTCCAGCTTCTGCTAGCATGCTGGACTTTGCACTGAGGCAGTTGAGGTACTCGGGGGTTTTTTATTCTGCTGATTCAGTTATGAGGGTAGTAATTTTCAGTAGAGGAAAAGAGTAACTGGGAGGAGGAGGGGCTAATGCCATTGTGTCACCTGGCATGTCTTCTCTCATGTTTGTGTTCTGCAGCCTAATAGCAATACAACTTACAGGGAATTTGTTATATCTGTCTAGTTCTTGATCGAGAATGGAAGGCACCTTCTAGAACCACCTTGTCCTCTTTTCCTTGTGGTTTGTGGTATTGTCTGTCCTTCGAAGATGAACTATATGTAATTTTTGCTGTGCTAGTAGCAAATGAAAATTTATCAAAAGAAGAAAAAAAAGAGTTAGAGTGCTTTTAGGAAAGCTAATTTGCATTTAATCTGAGGCATTCAGCTCTGTTCATGACTAAGGTGACTAACTTTTGTTTGAAAAGCAGTAATATTTGTTCTTTGGACTGCTTATCTGTGTTAGAGCGTAATGTCTTTACATCTAGAGTCATCTCATTAAGCCCTGTAGTTAGACTAGCTGGCTTGTTGAAAGAAGAATGTGAGCTTGGGCTTGCTAGCTGTTGTGGGCCATCAACGCTCCTCTCATACCAACCCCAAAACACAGTATCCCCCCCAGCTACTGGGAAGAAAGTTAACTCTGTCCCAGCCGGAACCAGGACACTAGCCTTTCTTTTTCAAGTCAGCTTTCTTCATTTAGTAAATAAGCTAGCAAATCTTGCCTGGTTTTATTTAATTTTAGCCAGACCTGTTGCTCAATCCCACAGTAGTCTTCTGTGTGAATTCTAATTAGAGGCTATCCTATCAAGTATACTTTTTCTCTGGAGATACCACACTTTAATATAGAAATTTGATGCTTTTATTATGCTGGGTACACCGTAGTTTCAGAACGGTTTGAATCTGCATTTTAGCACAGTGGCACTTTGTTGCAAGGAATTGTACTCTGAACACAGCGAACTATTCTTTTTTCTGCTTGCTGGAAGAATTGCTGGTGATGATATTTTTAAAGGTTTCCTTTTCATTGTTGCCTTTTATGTCAATAAGGAGAATATGAATTAGTTAAACAGCTAGAAATGGAAAGAATTCAAATTGTATCAAGCTATGTCTTGTAGCATTCTGTAATCCAATTATACTGAAAGTCCCCTCAGAATAGTGAGGTGTCTCGGTCCAGAGTCCTGGTGGAGCTGTTTGGCATTAGTAAATCATTTATAAAGTTTTAGGTGAAAGAAAACAGTGACTAAATGCCACAGAACTCGCTACTTACTGTAAAAAGAACTTCCCATTTTCAAATCTAAGGACAATGAGTTTATCCAGGTAAGGTCAAATTACAGAAACTTGGTGTAACTTCTATAGAGAGCTGTGAAAACTAAAAGTGACTAGTTAGAACCTTGTTTTTATGATGTAATGTTTATTCTGTGCTTGTTTTTCTGCTGTGATTACTTTGAATGTGATCTTTAGGCACTGTCTCAGGTTGAGAGGAGGAATTCCAACTGTAAATTTGCACCATGGATCAGTATAGGCCAGGTTTCTAAACATTAATAATGGATTTTTTTATTTTTCCTCAAAACAAGGTTTTCTGCATTCCCTTAATATGGACTAAATTAAAATTGGTCTTGAAAAAGCTTGATTTTACAGGGCAGAGCAGCCCTGACGAGAAGGGCTTGGGGGTACTGGTGGATGAAAAGCTGGACATGAGCTGCCAGTGTGCACTCACAGCCCAGAAGGCTAGCCATATCCTCGGCCGCATCAAAAGCAGTGCGGCCAGCAGGTCGAGGGAGGTGATTCTGCCCCTCTGCTCTGCTCTGGTGAGACCCCACCTGCAGTACTGCATCCAGCTCTGGAGCCCTCCGCACAGGAAAGACATGGACCTGTTAGAGCAGGTCCAGAGGAGGGCCACAAAAATGATCAGGGAGGTGGAACACCTGTCCTATGAAGAAAGGCTGAGAGAGTTGGGGTTGTTCAGCCTGGAGAAGAGCAGGCTTTGGGGAGACCTTATTGTGGCCTTTCAGTACTTAAAGGGGGCTTATAAGAAAGATGGGGACAGACTTTTTAGCAGGGCCTGTTGCGACAGGACAAAGGGGAATGGTTTTAAACTAAAAGATGGTAGATTTAGACTAGATATAAGGAAGAAATTTTTTACTATGAGGGTGGTGAAAGACTGGAACAGAGTGGTGGTAGATGCCCCATCCCTGGAAACATTCAAGATCAGGTTGGACGGAGCTCTGAGCAACCTGATCTAGTTGAAGATGTCCTTGCCTGCGGCAGGGGGGGTGGACTAGATGACCTTTAAAGGTCCCTTCCAACCTAAACTATTCTATGGTTTTTTTATTTTTTTCCAAAGGCACTACTATTTAACCCTTTTCCAAACCAAATACTACTGCAGAGACTGTACTTCTTGTCTTCATGAATTAAATTACTTTTTTCCCTAACTTCCATAAATATCAGTAGGTGAAAGCTGGGAACAGGGAGAGATAGTATAAATATCTCTATCGTAGCAGAGAGCTTAAAAACTGTAGGTATGCTGAGATTTGTATACAATCTCAGGTGCAATGTAACTCAGGTTATAATTTATTAAATATCTAACATCTAACCTGACCTTGCTGAAATGCTGACGGGGTTTAGCTTTTGTGCAGGTGCATTGAGAAATTATTCAACCAGATCACTCTGATTTACAGACATTGGAATTCTTGGAAGTTAAAGCACAAATGAAACTCTTAATATAGCAAAACACGTTTTCAAGTTAGTCTGAATTCTTGCTCTTACCTAACATGTGGTCTAAAAAAATTTCCCCCTGCTTATGGGGCTCAATATTAGTTAAGGATAAACAAAGCAGACCTTTTTGCCCAGAATCCCCAGCTCCTTGCAAAATTGATGGCCGCAGCAACCACCTAACAGGGAAGTCTCTTCAGCAGCTTGTCACATCTTTATGTATACCTTGCTCTCTGATAACCCCAGAAGTTCTCACATCTGAACACCAGGCTTTAATTACACATTCATTAGCTATACTAACCACTATTGTTGCCTGTTCCTCATTCTTTAGGTCTGAGATTTTTTTCATGCATTTCTAAAACACCATGTTGATTTGTGATATCAAGAAGAAACAGTAACATTGGCCAGTTCTTCTTTTCAAATTTAGTACAAATGGATGTTGGAAAAACTGTTCCACTGAACCTTTGGGTGCATTCTTTGTAAAGAGGTTGGAAGAATTGACTTCTAAACAAACAATTAATAGTGTGGTCCTGTGATTAGAAGACCTTGAATTTGTTTTTTGTGTGCTTTCTTTGCAGACTCTTGGAAACAGATAGCAAATCCTTGCGATCAGTAAATGGGTCAAGAAGAAATAGTGGATCTTCTCTTGTATCTAGTTCATCAGCTTCTAGCAATCTCAGCCATCTTGAAGAAGACTCATGGATCCTGTGGGGGAGGATTGTGAATGAATGGGAAGATGTACGGAAAAAGAAAGAAAAGCAAGTTAAGGTAGTAGTTGGACGATATTTTTTAGGATATATTTGTAATGTGATAACAAGTGATACTGTTTTATCTTCCTGTTGGTCTTTTTTTTTTTTAAATAAATATGTAATAGAAGCTTCCAGCTGAATCTACTTCCATCCCTAAGCCTTAGTGCTTCCTATGTAACTGTTACCAGACTTTGGTAACAGTTTTGCCCAGCAAATGTCTCTTCCTGAAAACTAGATGCATTTACTGTGTCTTGAATACTAAAGCTTTCAGTCTACCTTTAATGAAAAATTCCCATTTTTTTTTTATATTTGCTTCGTTTCCAAAATGGAATTACTGAAAACCTGCTTATGGATATCTGATAGCTTGATGTGATGATTATTTTCCTACTGAGCACGTGTCTTTTTAAAGTATTCTTATTAGAAGAGCTGATAATTCTACTGTATGAGGCTCTGATGAGTTTAGTTTTTTGTGCATGCCAAGTGTGTGGACCCCAGGGATGACCTTAAGCAGAAGAACACATAGTTTCTAAATTCTGAGTGGATCGGACAAACTTTGACCACTGTTTGTCCAGCCTGGGTTAGTTGTGGGCATGTACAGAAGTGGAATTCAATTACACTTTAAATTCAAACTAAAAAGCATCTAGGGCATTTGAACATGTCCATGTTTCAGAGGCGGCAAGTACAGCAGTGTGGGATTTTTTTGTTCGCAGGCAAGTCTGTTCTGCTTTGGTTCTTTATTGGCTCTAGTCTGTAGTTTTATGTGCAGAATACAAATTTCAAGGTCTTTTGAGCAGTGTGAAATGTGTGTGTATGAATAGGTTGTGGGAAGGCAGAACAATGGGCTAAAGTAAAGTATCTTTTATGTGAAGCAGTTGTGAAGAGAGAACATGACTTGAGAGAGGAAACAAGGGAAGAAAATGAATTCAAGACTTCCTGCTTGCATAGGGAAAACAGTTTCTGGAAAGGTGTTCCCAAAAGGCCATGAAAAGAAGGCCACATGAACCTGGCAAGAGAAAGGAGAAGTGAGATGGTAATAAGTAGATCTGGTTGGATAGAATTCATTTGAACTGCCTGCATTTGAACATTTTAAAATGTCACAAGTATCACTTGTTTTTACAGCTGGGCAAGTATAATTTGGGGAGTATTTGACTAACTTTCAGTAAATATTTAATTATACTGCTAGTGAGTTTTCCTTTGCTGGTTAAATAATTCTCAATATTTTTTTTTGTTTTCGTTTTGTTTGTCGAAAGTCAGCCTAAACTGTGTCATTCTGCATTTACGATGGAATACCAGAACATCCATACCTATTTCCTGATTGTGCCAGTACGTATGACAGCATAGGTATCTTTTTGTCTTGGCTGTAAAAGCTGGTCTTAAGTTATTAGATATCTGGTAAAGTTTTTAACTTTTAGACATAGGTGTATGTACCTTCCTGCATAGGTAATGTGTTCCATCCTTATGTCTCTTGATCCACTTCAGAACTCGCCTCCTGTTTGTGGAGGGATTCTGGAGGATGGCTTAAGTCCTGCTTTTCAGCATGCATAATACTGTGTAGAATAGCACCATTTTAGTGCTGCTTAGTAGGTGCGTTTTCCTGCTGTTCCTTTAGGATTCTTGGAGGGATTAACCCTGTTATTCTGTCAAGCAGGTGCATGGTAACTTAAAGCAAGAAACCACTTGCTAATGCGTCGTTATTAGTAGCCCTTGAGGCTTTAGATGACTGATGTACAATCTGATAGTGCGTTGTTGACAAATGATAGCTAGAGACATATGTGGAAAGCTGATGCATTAGGGTTGTTGTCTTGGAATTGGAAAACTTTTAGGAGATAACACAAGGTGTTGTAGGAGTATCACAGATGGGACAAATAGCTGGAGGGGCATTACTGGGATGGTTCTGGAAGGCTAGAGATCTTAGGGATATTAGAAAATTGAGGTCAGTGATGCAAAACTCCTGCAGTAGAGTTCAAGCTTAACAAAAACAAAACTTGAAAGCAAGAGTCTCTTTAAAAGTTATCAGTGTTGCGTTAATTAATGTTTGGAGAAGTAGGAGAAATATTTAGAACAAACAGGAAAAAGAGGAATCTTTGCAGAATAGGAGTTTACTCTGGCTTCATAATAAATACTAGAGAAAGAAACTACCCTTTAGGAGACAGAATAATTGATAACAGTTCTTAAGGTACAAAAAATTATTAAAGGAACCCTCTGTCTTGGAGAGACAATCTTCTAGGTCAGACTGATCCTAGTTGCAGAAGTACCGCTAAGACAGTCTGTAAACTTCCTGAATCATACTTTTTTCTCAGTTTTCAGATCAAGCAACAAGACTACTTGTGCCTTCTGAAAAGATAGGTATCAGGTTCTTAGATCTATTGATCTGGGAAGGCTTGAATTGTATAATACCTAGGTGATTTTTTTTTTTCAGGGAAGATAAAGTTAATTTAGTTAATTTAGTAGATGTAAACTTAATGTTTTCTTTGTCCAGTGTCTGAAACTACATTTAAATACTGTCTTAAAAGAGAACTTGGAAATACTGGCACACCAGAGAAATTAGACATAACTTGTCAAGTTTGTCAGATGATTTCTGATAGTAGTACTGTGCAATTTTTTTGTTGTAGTTGGCTGTGCTACAGTTAGTTTCACTTTTTATCATTTACCTATCTTGGAAATAATTTTTAATTGGTGATTTCTTATCTCTCAGTCACTACAAATATAATTAAGGGTGTCATCTTCAGTCATCTGTTGTGAAATATAAAAATAACTATTAAATTCTGGCTAATGGGAGTTCTTGTATAAAATTAGTTGAATACTCAGTTTTTTAAGTAGCTTATGATGAATTGGGGACTACTTTCATTAGCTGATTTAGCCACTAAAAATGATTGAGGCTCCTTACTTTTTTAGCTAACAATCTATCACACTAAAATTGAGGTTTACACATTGTAATCTGTATGACTGGTTTGTGACATGATGTAAATATTTTCTGAAGTTGTGAGGAACTTAATTTGTTTAAATGTTTTGTTCTTTAGGCTTATGTTTATGTTTTCAGGAAATATAAATCAATTTGTGTCTTTTTTTTTGCTTTAGGAGCTTGTTCGAAAAGGGATACCTCATCATTTCAGAGCAATTGTTTGGCAACTTTTATGCAGTGCTCAAAGCATGCCAATTAAGGATCAGTATTCAGAGCTTTTGAAAATGACATCTCCTTGTGAGAAATTAATAAGAAGGGACATTGCTAGAACATACCCTGAACACGATTTTTTTAAAGAAAAAGACAGCCTTGGACAGGAGGTCTTGTTCAATGTAATGAAGGTAAGTCAGTATTTCAGCCCTTGAAAATACATTAGCAAGAACGTGCACAAAAGTTTGGAAAATAATTTACCTTGTATCTAGTGAACTTGCATCAGTTTCATGTGTTTAAGTTTTTTAAACTTACTCTACTTGACACTGGAGTGGTTTAACAAATTACATTCCAGTTTCAAAGATAGCTTTCAAATATGGTATTGCTATAGTTAATAGTTTTACTTTATAAAAGATTTGAAAAACTTACTAAGTTTGTATTAAAACAGTCACATGCTAACTGCTGATAGTATAATGGAATAAAGTGTGCCATGAAGTAAAGTAAACAATGTGGACCGAGACAAGAACATTGTAAATCAGAACTAGCATTCAGTTTTCAAGTGTTTCTGAACTTTGCAAGTGGTAGCAGCAAATGGCAGGTACAAGCTAATGTGCAGTTGTTACAGTGCTCAAGCACAAAATGAGAATACTACCATAAAATGAAGTTTGCATTACTTTGTCTTCATTGTACTAGAGCTTAAATTTTGAAAGACAGACTCTTCTATACAACATAGTTTCAACAGAAAAGTTGGCAGGTTTCAAAATCATAGTAATTTCCATAACTCTAAAATGAAGATGCAACATGCCTGGAGATCACTGCATTTTCTCCACCTGTAAATAAAACCGCAGCATAGAATTGTTCTGAAAAGAACTGTTGTTTCTCTGTCAGGTCTGTCTCCTATAGAAGTAGTAGCCTTGTGCAGTTTGTATGTCAGCTGTCTCTGTTATCTTTTGGCAAATTCCTGTGGTTGAAAACTGCACGTATTTTTTTTTTAGGTGTACGTTAGTTTTAGCTTTGTAGGCTATCAGAGAGCAGAATTCATTCCCCTTCATAGCAGCAGGTAGCAACTAGAATATCTGACTACAACTTCTGAATAAAATGTCCGTCCTTGCTGGATTTAGGAGAGGAAGAGTAAGTTAGTAGCAAAATAACGGCATGAACTATGATTACTTTTCATTAACAATGAGGTTTTAATTGTTGAGTCTTAAAACTTTATTTCCTAGGCTTATTCTTTGGTGGATCGTGAGGTTGGATACTGTCAAGGAAGCGCTTTTATAGTTGGATTACTGCTTATGCAGGTAAGCATGATATTAAAAATATGTGAACCTTTAAGATCCCTGCTAGAATGCATAATATATCATGGTGGTTTTTTGGGAATTTTTATAATAGTTTTCCTTAGCCATTTTGTTACAATGGAATTGTCAAAGGCAGCTGTTTACTGTGTAAATCAAATGAGATTTATTCTCTATGGTTCTATTTGCCAGGAAGATACTATCTTTGAGTGGGAGATACATTTATTTCTCAGAGCGATGGTAGGATTGCAGACTTGCAAGCTATTTTGGTGAATATTATTTCAACTATTAATAAACTTCTCATTTCAATTCTATTATACAGAATCTCCTCAGAGTTCAAATGGAACTTCACAGTTGATTTGATAATATTAAAGCTGCCTTTGTATTACTGTCTTTTATTTTATGACAAAGTAGGGTATATTATAAGAAATTTGCGGACCTCTATTTCAGTTTAGAAATCACTTAGAATTCAATATATACAAAAGTCCATTACAGTAATTGGTGATAAATCTCTTAAAAAACAACAAACAATCCAAAACAAAAAAAACCACCGCACACACAAAAAAACCCCAACCCTAAACCCTCCCAGGCACTTACTCTGATACGTCCTTACATTTGTCCAGAGTTTTTACTGTGCTTTTTTATTTTTAACTATAGATGCCAGAAGAAGAGGCATTTTGTGTGTTTGTTAAATTAATGCAAGATTACAGACTACGAGAACTCTTTAAACCAAGCATGGCTGAACTGGGCCTTTGTATGTACCAGTTTGAATGCATGATACAGGTACATACAAAATCTATCAAACTTTCTCTTCAGTAACTGTTAATAAGGAACTTGGGAGTTACAGTTCAAGAGCAGGCATGTCTGTTGGCTAATAGGCTGTTCTCTTGACAGTAGCTAGTTTCAGAACTTCAGAAGTAAATGCATGTGGCTGTGTGGTCTACTTTAATCTTTGGCAGACAGTGACTGGCTTTAAACACTGAAGCATGAGGATTTGTATTGCTACAGTTTAAGCATATGAATGTCTAGTTCTGTTTGGATTGAAGATTCTGAAAGTCAATGTGTTCATAGTCAATTTATAGCCATTTTTAAAAATGGAAATACCCTGGGAGATACCCTCATATGTAGAGTTAAAATTTTGTTCAGATTTGGGACACAGAAAACTTTTTCCTCCTGGTCAGGCTGATGGAGACAAATAGGTTTGTGTTTTGTGATCCAGTTCCTAACATGGTCATCGGGGTGGGATGTTAGGTAGCAGGTTAAGACATAGGTCTCTGGCCATACCCTAGATCTTTCCAGCTCTTATTTGTAGCTCACTCTAGATGTGACTTAGGGATTTACAAAGCTGGTGACTTCCTATTAGGATCGGGAAGTGTTTTTGTAACCAGTGCTTTGCAGGGTAGAGGTGTTGTAGGGCATTCTGTACTGGGACTTCTACTGCATGGTTCTTTATAATGATGAGTAGTATCTTTTCGAGTCCTGTGTTACAAAGCTGCTTTCTGTACTAAATATCAATTATTTTCTTCTTTTACTCAAAATTTGTCAAAAACATGGACACACTAAAACTACCAGCAGAAGCTTAACGTATGGTTTTTTTTTCTTCCTCTTCTTTTCCAGGAGCATCTTCCGGAGCTTTATGTGCACTTTCAGTCTCAGAGTTTCCACACTTCTATGTATGCATCGTCATGGTTTTTAACTATATTCCTTACAACTTTTCCACTACCAATTGCAACAAGAATATTTGATATCTTTATGTCTGAGGTAACTACTCAATACTCATATATTCCATTTCAAGAGTAACAGTTAAAAGCAGTTATTTAGGTAGTGGTATAAATCCCATTATGATGAGCAAATGTCAAATACTCTTGCTTTTAGTCCTTATGCTTATCAGATTGTTTTGTGGGGGAAGATGTCTGTGTATGTAGTTTTGTCAAGGAAGAGCAACTAAACCTTTGAATGTAGATCCTGTATGCAACCTTATACTTTGCATTGCATACAAGAGGGACACCAGTTTTATAGTAAGTTTGGGGTGGAAAGTAATGCTGCTTTCAGGCCAAAGTTAAAGCTCCATGAGGATATGCAGGCCAAGGAGAGGGAGTGTTGGTATCTTCTATTGTCCAGATGATGAACAGTAGCCAAAGAAATTTATGGAATTACTCAGTGTTACTATCACGGAGACACTTAAGTCATGTTTAGGATTAGAGCTTTGTGTGGTTGTAACTGGTAACAAACCAAAGCTTATGGTCCATTTATGCTCTTTCTTTGCAGTCATCTTTTAGAAAATAGCAAGTCAAAGGTAGTCTTTCAGCTTACACTCAAGAATGTCCAAGATAGTATATATGAGTGAGACATGCCTTTGTATCTGTTTACATAGTTTAACTGCATTGTACCATGTCTGAAATTAAAATGGCTTTTTTGAGAAGTACCTGGAGGTTTTTGTACTAGATATATTTAAAACTTTTGATAAAGCTGACATAGAGTAACACCTGTTACTGTCTTGCATCAGGACAAATAGCTGGACTACTTGTCCTTGGGACAAAATAAGAAACCTAGAACCAATTTGTTGAGAGATTTCTGTAGCCCTTTTGCTTGTTTGAGAAATGGGGTGAGATTTCTAACATCAGTAAATAGTAGAATCATTCTGTACTGTTGACAATGCCATGAATAATTGTTGGATATTTCTTAACTTCTGTTTTCAGGGTTTAGAGATAGTATTTCGAGTAGGTTTAGCAGTACTTCAGATGAACCAAGCAGAATTACTGCAACTTGACATGGAAGGAATGTTACAGGTAAATTACAGTTACAATAATTGTAAGAGATGTCTGAAATGTGTACTCTGTGTGTGTATTTCCTTGCAGCTATTAATTATATGTAATCTTGTGCTCTGATTGCTTTTAGCACTTTCAAAAGGTCATTCCACATCAGTTTGACAGTGGTCCAGACAAATTAATCCAAGCATCTTACCAAGTCAAATACAATGCAAAAAAGATGAAAAAGTAGGTATAACATTTTGAGAAGCTAGATTATACTGTTGCTAAGAACTACTGTTTGTTTATCTTTAAAACTAGTTACTCAGTATTTCATTTTGAATTTGCCATCTTTAAATTTTTTGGTGTTTTCTACTATAAACAGTTAAAACTGAAGTTCTGTCTGCAAGAAAATTCTTCTAAAGCAGTATTTGCCACTTTTTAAAAATAAAATAAAGCTATATCTCATTTATAAAAATAACCTAAAAAGCTTTTGAAGAAAGCTGCAGGTTATGGGGAATTACAGCACTTCTGTAAATAGGATCTGAACAGAAAAAGGGGGGAGGGGGGC
>NW_009231413.1:24791-43249 GCF_000690835.1 Fulmarus glacialis
TAGGGAAAGGAGGTTAAATCTTATGGTCTGGCCTAAATTCTTAAGACTTTAGTTCTCAGGAACTGGAAAAGTATTCGCAGTGCTAAAGAGTGCATGTATTGTCAAGATTAGTGCTGTTTAAAATATAAATTGATGAAACTTTGTGACACCATTGATAATTGTAAAACAACTTTCATTTGGGGTTTGAAATCCTGAGCATAATACTACTTACTTTTTTTTTAAGGTTAGTTGCATGTCTTCTCTCTTCTGCCTTTGGTAAATTATGTTTTGATAAGCCAAGCTGCACATATTGTGCTCTTCCAGGGTTAAGTTTGGCGATTCTCCAGTTGGTTGTAATATATTGTACATTCACTGTTCTTGCACTGCAGATTGTGCTAGGGTCTTTCAAGTTGAATTTGCCAATCTTTCTGTCAGCAGCCGATGATCAATGTTGTAGAGTGAGCAGTCGTCTTTAAAACAGAAGTAGTAACAAAGCTTTCAGGAAAAACATTTTCTCTGAAAGCCAATATAAGTGTATGTAGTTTAAAATCCTACCATTCTGAGTCTAAATTTCCTTGGTTGCCTTCTGTAGAGGCATTGTTTATCTCAGCTTGTTTTTCCTTCTTGTCACCTTTTTCAATTGGGACAATTTTGTGGTTTGTTGGAGGGGGGCCAAAATTGTCTTATGTTTAAGATACTTGTATCGCATCTCTTTGCATCTTTCTGTCTTCCAGGCTTTCCAAGCTGCTCTTTCCTTTGGCTGAACCTATGGAATTGATTATTGTATAATTACATTGAGTGGTTATTACAGAGTAGCTCCAAATCATTGCCACTGTAAATGTATACAAGCAAGCACCTGCACTTCAGAGTGCTGGTTCAGAGTCTGTTCATATCTACAGAAGTCTTTGTGTTTAAATTTAGTTCTAATGTCCAGTCTAAATATTTACAGGAGTGCATTTCAAGTGGCCACTTAAACAGAGGAAATTATCCCTGTTCTGCTGTTGTTTGTTAGGTATTACACCAACAAGTTATCTGCAGTTTTTTTAATCATAATTTACTATTTCTAATTTTTAGGTTAGAAAAGGAATACACTACAATAAAGACAAAAGAAATGGAAGAACAAGTTGAAATTAAAGTAAGAGAGTCCCAACAAATTTATTTATGGATCGGTTTAATTCCTAGATGTGGGGTTACATATTTGATCTGTATATGTAGCAGGACATGTAATTGAGGTCCCCAAATTCTTTTCTTTCAGCATTTGTATTTGGGATGTCTGGTCATAAAGGACACTTACAATGAAATTATTGAGACTTCTGGTGGACGTTTAAAGAAAAATCTTTGATGGAGACCTGCTGTACTTAGTTTTCATTATTTTCTGCTGACTAAAGCTTGATTACAGATGGCCTCATTTATCAGAGGTTCTGAATGTGCTGGTTTAGATGTAGGTCTCCCACACAGGACGTTTGTAAAACACATGTTAAGATACAGTTTATCAGAATGCACTTGAGCGGTTTATCATTGATTTTGAGATCTTGATTTTTTCTTATGCATTGGACCCAAAAGTGAGTGTCTCCTGTCTGCAGTCAGGTTTTGGGGTTTTTTTGGAGCTTCTGCAATTGATACATAATGTGGAAAAAACCTGCCCTGTGAGTGCAGTTTGTTTCCCTTTTACTAACTGACGTACTTCCTGTATTTACTTAATCACTGCATCTTTTTGCTTTTGTGACATAAATAGGCTTTTGCTGCTTTTTTTTCCTTTTTCACTTTTTTTTTTTTTCACAGCATGGTGTTTTGGTCTGGATTTGCTTCCTTGTGTCATGTTTTTAGCCAGTTCTGTGAGAAAAGGCAGTGGGAGAAATGATGGGCAAGTGTAGTATACAAAGCTTAGTAGAAGGAGCAGGTTACAACAAAAACAAACAAACAAAACAAACAAAAAAACTCCAACCCAATTAACCAAACAAACCCAACAACCCAAAGCTGTCTGTTTCTAGGCCCTGCTTTGGGACTTTACATAAACTGACTTACTCTCTCCTGCTAAGAAGCTCTGCTATTTTAGGGAGATGGCAAAACAAGCACATTGAGTCTGCCTCTTAGCCTGGCAGAATAAAGCATTACTGAACTGATATCCATGGCTCTATTCTTAGGGATACAGATCTCTTTTATCTGAATGCTGACTGCTAAAATTTATAGGAAATGCACTGGTAAAATATGCAGTTAGTACAATTCTTTCTCACTTCTGGGGCATCTGAGGTAAATAATTCTCAGTATAACTTTACAGATTAAATAAATATTATTATATAAGTTAACATAAAATATTGAGAGGAAAAGGAAGGAAACCTTGTAGCTATCTCATTAGCCTGTCCTAGTGCAGGGAGTGCACTTTCATGTCCCTTAACCATGAAGACGTGTCCGGCTCTGTTTATGAAGAGGAGGCTGCCAAGTCTAATATGTGGTTGAGCCCTGTGGTTCACCTGCAGACATACTGCTTTCATCTAATGCAACACAGATGCTTTTGTATAACACAAGACTTCTTCTCATCTTTGCCGTATCAAGCTGTATATTTTGAGTTAGTACATCATATAAAAGGATGTTAAAAAGTTCACTAATTATTTTTGTATTTATATTGATTTTCATAGATGTGATGAGATAAAAACGTTGTTAGCTTGCTTGGCTTTTATCAAACTTCCAATTCATAACTTGAGAAATATAATTCTGAACTGTTTACCTTCCAGAGGTTACGAACTGAAAACAGACTCCTAAAACAGCGCATTGAAACATTAGAAAAAGTAAGTATGTTGGTGATTAGATTTAATCTGTGTTAATTTATACTTGAATTGATGGCAATTTTATTACATGAAATGGGAATCTCAGAATTATAGCTTACTGTTTTTCCTGCTATACTAACAGTGCTTAGCCAAATAGCATGGCAATAACAAGGCAATTAGGGTCAGTGCTTGTAAATGTTTAGGATTGTTATGTTTAGCTCTTGGTGAATATGAAATCAAACGTTTTGACATACCCAACTTTTGTTGTGCTGTTTTCTTCCTGAATTAGAAGCATCTGTTCAAAGTACAGAAGACTACATGAAATAGTGGATTGCTTGGGTGGAAAAGAGGTTATTGTGAGAGAATCCTCAATTTTGAAAATCTGAAGTTGCTGGGTGTTTTTACATAGGAGCAAAATGACAGACCTATCAATGACCAGAGGGAAATGGAGATGAAACCAGATTATTTCATCGCTAGCAAATACAGCAGTAGAGGGGTGTTGTTGCAGCATTCACATTCAGAACAGGAGGTCTGCTGCCATTAATTTGTTTTACATAGTTTTGAATTTTTGTAGCAATTTTGGGTACGTGGTGGGGAGAATACCTTTTAACACTTATTTCTCACTGATTTAGTCTGGAATAGAGTTTTGTTAGGCTTCTTTGTAACTGGATGTAACTTTAAAAGTATGCATGATAACTGTTGTCAATACATTGCCAACATGCAGGCATTGTTTCCAATGGTCTCTCCTATATTCTGGTATGCTTCCTGTGACAGGTTGCATCTGAACTGGTCTGCTCTAGAATGAGAACATTCTTGTCCATCTTAACCAGGAATAGCAAATATCTTTCAACAAATGAAATTGAATGCTCTTGTGAGTTGCAAACAGTAGTTTACGTTTCACAAGGAAGAAAATGGTAAAGATTCAATTTAGAGTGACATAATTGAAAGATGTCACACTTCAGCTGTTAAATCCATCAGTTTCTTGGAAAAACAGTCAAATATTAATTAATTGATTTCTGGATTTAGTTTGGAAAAATGCACATAATGAGGACATATTGTGAAAGCTGTGACGAAAAATACAATTTTATAAACATCTTTGTTTCTAATATTGAAGTGCTGATAAAATTAACTGAAAAGAGCAGACTCTTTTTAGGAAGTTTGAAGCTGTAGTGAATCACTTCAATGCTCTTGGCAAATTTATAATAGTAAACATCCCTGTTTTGTACTTAACTTGCAGAGGTTTGAAATCAGATTTTAAAAATTTTAATAGGAAGTCCATGATGAACTGCCAGACGCTAGTGCTTTTGCAAATTCTGTACTTAAAATTTCAGAATTCACTTTCAGAGTATCCCATTCTGACTGGAATTAGAACATTTCAAAATGGGGAAATATTACCTATTAGTAAGAATTTCTGAAGATCATTATCATCACAGCATCTGAAAAACAGATCATAAAGTGTGAACACACACATTCAGTTCTTCTGTTGGAAACTTACTTTTATTTTAAAATATTTTTTCTTCATCCTAACCTGTATGATTTCGTTGTGATTTCCTTATTCTACCTTAATGACAAACACCTTACCTAACTTCTAAGTAATAGCTCTTATCAACCAGTTTGAACTTTAATTTTAATAAAAGTTCCAAGGAAAAAGATGGTCTGCGAATAGGTGTGTTCTGTTGTAGAATCTGCAAAAATCGAGTGCTTTCAAGGGTGATAGAGTAGAAATTAATTAAATGTGCAACCTGGAGGGGAATGTAGTGCTTGTCGGTGTCCATAAATGAACATTTCTTTCTTGCAAAACTTTGGCAAGGAAAGAGAATCTAAGAACTGCTCAATTGAGTTACTGCAAGAGTTCAGTAAAAATATTAGCTGTCATAGTTGAAATTTTCTACTTGTGTCTGTCAGTTTGCACGATTTAACTTTCCTGCTTCATCTTTTTGGAAGCTTTAGTTCTGCACGAATGCCTCAGTGCTTAGCAGAGTTTCCTTTGTGCTCAAATTATGCCTTCCTTTCATGTTGTGGATGGACCATAGACCACATCTTGCATCTATCTACTAGGTTGTATCAGATAATGTATCAGTAACTTTTGTTAATTGGGGAAGCAAGCCATTCAGATAAAAATAGCCAGTCTCCTGTAGGTGAATTTTAAGTGTTATGGAAATCTGGCTTTGAGACCTTCTTGTATCAAAGATGGGCTGTGTTAAATCTATTGCAGAAAAGGCTGCTTCCTGGGACTTTCAGGCTGAGTTGCCTTAATTTATAAGAAGAGTTGTTAATTTTGCAAAAAGAGTTTGTACAGAAACTGGGTAGAATTTGGGCATTTTCTTTCTCTCAGCTCTTGTCTTTTTTGTCACTGTTATCACCTCTTTGTTTTTTGCTTTTTCTTTTCCTTACTCCTATCTGAATTTTTCCTTTGTAGGAAAGTGCTTCCTTGGCAGATAGATTGATACAGGTATAGTCTTTTAGTCTTTTACTGTATGACTCTCTTCCTACTCTCAAAAAAAACCCCAAACTGCTTTAATGCATGCATATGTGCATGCTGTACTCTATCCCTGCCTTGCTGATTTGGAATAAATATAGAGCTAATCTCTTGCTAGAAACTTGTTTAATTTTGTTTACTAAAAATATATAAACCCAATACCTGCACGTTATAATATTTTTCCTAACCTAATGTAATTTTTGGGTACAAATTCCTATGACAAATGGATTCTATGACCCTGTATTAACACTGAAATTGAATATTGCAAACTTAAATCTGTGCATGTACAACTGAGTAATATTGCATGAAGGGAATTTTATTGAATGCAAGTACACAATTGTGCTTGCTAAATGGATGCTGAACTTTGTAATAAAGTACTAAAGCAGCTGTTTAGTACTACCTTGTCCTAAAATTTCCACCAATTGTACGCTATGCTGTTTGCAAAACCAATCTGATGAAATAAGCAGTGAAGCATTACAAAGGCATTTTTTCTTGGATTTGTCCTCAATTGCTTAAAAAAAAAAAATTATGTCCTAAGGGACAAGTGACAAGGGCCCAGGAGGCTGAGGAAAACTACCTCATAAAACGGGAGCTGGCCACCATCAAACAGCAGAGTGATGAGGCCATTACTAAACTGGAGCAAGCTGAGAATACCATCAGGGAGCTCCAACAGCAGCAGCAATGGGTAAGGAGCCTGGCAGCACATCATCTCATCTTTTTCACTCACTTGTGTTTATTTTTCCTCATCATGATATGGTCTCTGTGCTGTCCTTGTAAATGCTTGTTCATGGTGATTTGCATTCTTAAAATTACACAAATTGAACTAAGTGATATTTTGGTCTGTTCTTACTGATAGATGGATAGATGTAAGTTACTAGTTTAAAAAAAAAAGAAAGAAAAAAACCACAACAAAACACACCAAGCCAAAAACCCAACAACAACAACAAAACCCCAACCCAAAAACCCACCACCACCACCAAAGAAATACTAACAAAAAACCACAGACAAAACCTTTGGTAGCTCCTAATCCTAAGAATCTAGCTATTCCGAGTTGTGTCACTTTGAATACTCAAATTTGAGAGTTGATTCATAATGCCTTTACCTTTTCATTTAAGTCAGTCTCTTCCATGTTAACGTTTCTTCTGTGTACCTACGTTTTTTTTTCCCTAGAGTGCTTACATTTGCTGCTTGCAAAAATAGAAGAGTATTGTCCCTGAGTTTGGAACTACAGGACTTTATTAAAAGATGTGGGTTTATGTGCAGATAGAGCAGGAAAATAACTTTTAGCAGCTGTATGTAGTATTGTGTTTGTATGTACTATGTGTTTTAGGTAGTATAATGTGCAAGACTTCAGACTGTTACTGTGAGACTGAAGATACTTTCTCTAAGCCACTTACAAAGTGCTCAGTATCTTCTCTTGAGAGAGGGAAGGAAGCAGTTTCAGCAGTCTTCACTTGCTGAATAAACAGTGCACTAGCAGTGTTGATGTGAATACACTCATATGGTTTTAAGTAAATGGTATCCAAGTACTTGTCTGAAGCCCTGGGCATTTCAGGGGTATGAAATACAACTTTTTAGAACTACAGCATACTGCAGCTGCTTACCAGATCCCTTACAGGCAATGTAGCAGTTTGTTTTACACATCTTCCACCAAAGCTCTGGAAATACTTGTATCTTGCCTTGGAAGGTAGAGATGAGATTTACTGGTAGACTGAAAAGAAATCATAACTTAAATGCAACATTATAGAAATAGTTTATTATGTCTCTTTAATGCATTTCAGTGTAAAAAAGGTACACCTTTTAGAATAGTTGCAAGGAGTTATTAATGAGCTGTTACTCTAATGTGTAATGCTGCTTTTTATTTAACTTTAGCAATTTCTTTAGGGGAAAAAACATGAAGAAATTATGATTAGGAAGATGGGGATGTTCTAGCGATGCTTTCCAAGATTTTAGATATGTTATAATCTTTCAAGTGAAATAAAATAAGAAATGTTTATGGAATGGGGTAGCCAGCTGTTTACTGTCTGATTACAATAGTACACATGCTTTTGTAATGTGTTTTTGGAGGCATCCATGTTACTTACCTGTGCTCAATTAAAACTTATTAAAAGAGACTAAAAAGCTCTATTTATCTATTAGTTAATTGATGGGTAATACGACTTTTAAAGCTAATGCTTTTAATTATGCTGGGGACCTTATTAAGTAGCAATGATGGGGAAGCCTGGCAGGTTGGCTAGGCGTGGGAACTGGTCTTGAGCAAAACTATAGATTACTGTGGATTGCAAAATAGGATGGATTGGACCTGTGAGGGCAGAAGATTGGACAGGTATTGCAGGAGTGGAGAGCAAGTAAAATGCAAGAATGGGCAGTTAATTTAAGAGCCACACTTCCTACCCTGCATGCTTGCAGCCTTGTTTTCCTCCACTTAAATGTGAACGTGACTATAGGAAATAGCCTGACTATGCGTGGAACTGAGGCTGTAAATCCATGTGGTTATAGGGATTTGGGCCTAGTAGCTAACTAATTTTGAAGTGTAAGGAATAGTACTGTGGTTTTGAGGACCATCTGCGTTAACTTAGACAATGTGGTGAAAGTGTTAAGATGGTTTCAATTAGTAGTTCCCTAGATTCTGCTGCATTGGTAAGATTTGTAATTGAACAGGCTTTTATTTTTATTTATAAAAACTTTGTTTCCCAGCATGGAAATAGGAGCAGCAAATGTAAACAGCTGCATGCACTTGGAGCACCACCTAGTGGGAATCCATCAATTTCTTTTGAATTTTGGTATTTCACTTTGAGTACACTGCTAAATCTTTTTGCCATTTCCTAGTGCCAGTAGCTTTGCTCTTGGCAATACTCCTCTTCAGTATTGTTGTACAAATATTTGCTTTAATGATTTTTTTTTCTCCAATTATTTCAGTTTTGTTTATGATTAGCAAAAATGATTGCACAGTGAACTTACAAATAGCTGCATAGTTTACCTGTAGTTATTTAAAGGTACAGCATCTATCCTACATATTTTATAATCCACGTCTTTTCCAATCTTGAGTTGTCTGTTTCAGCATGATAGAAACTGTAAAGTTTGGGTGTGAATTCCTGAATAGGAATGTATGAAAAGAACTGCCTAAGGATACTTGTGGCTGCCCCTTCTGAACAACGCTATGCGATATTAAAAAAAAAAAAAACTAAATACAACCCACTTTTACTTGTAAATCATGAGGGGAAGTAAGAGTAGGGTTTTTTGGTGTAATATTTGTTTAAATATTATCTAAACTATAGTATTTCTAAGAAGGCTAACATATCCTCTGTAAAAAGTTTATGCATTTGTATTTAAATATTATCTAGGGTTTATTCTATCTGTCCTATGAGATTTGATAGCACAAGTTGATGGCTTAAAGGTAAGTATTGAAAGTGCCTGCAGGACGTGTGTGTGTATGAAGAAATTCTCCATTGCAGCACTGCTTTGTAAGGCTGAATATAGAGATGGGTAGAGGAGTATTCTTTTGACTGAAGTCCAACACCAGAAGCCCAAATTACATGCAACTTTAATTTTTCCTGTGCTGAAGTATTTATAGGGAGTTTTTAGCTGAACCAGAATGACTTTATTACAAAGTGTTGAGTCTACTTAGAGAGGTTCTTCTTACCATTGTTTCTTAGTGAATGGAAGGGAAGTTCTGCTATAGTACTTCTCCCAGTCCGACCTGAAGAGAGTACTAATGATCATATAATAAATCACATATTAAGTGTCATCAAATGTATTCTACATATTTCTGAATATTTAGGGTTATTTGGAAGGGGAAAAGGAAGCAGAAAATAATAAGGTTTAAGATGGAGACTTCACACTTAATTTTACTTTGGATGCAAACTTTTACATCTTAGTAAAGAGCAACTCTGTCAGAGTAAGGTTTTTAAAAACAGTGTATAACCTGTACAATTTTTTATATTGATAACTAGGAAAAAATAATTGTAAAGCTAACAATACTCTGAAGTGCTCTTGGAGTTCAGTGCTTCAGCTACCTAAACATTTGCCTGAATGGTTTTGAAGAGAATGGTACTAATCTGTCTTTGGCATGTCTCATCTTTAAATATAGAAACTTGCTAAAGGCTTCTAGATGTGGTGGGATTAAGAGGAAGGTGGTTTCTTCCTCATACTGCTAGTAAATCAAGAACTGCATAGAGGAAGTTGTGCCTGACTTCAACAGAATACAGAAGGTTTTCTTTTGAGGCATGCTAAGAAGGATGGTATTTGAGGAGTTAGGGGTGAGGGTAATCAGCCTGTTCTAACCTACTCCTGATAATTATGTGCTGAAGGTTTTTTCCCTCTGTTTTTTCTCCTATTGTTTCTAAATGAAAAAGGTAGCATCTGCTGGATGTATAAAATGAATAATCTAATGATTTCTGCCAGTTAAACACACCTCCAGAACACAAATCTCAGTCTTTCCCAGTGATTCTCTAATTTTCAATGATTACCCAGTTCATCAGCCTGAATGCTGGAAAATTGAATTTGAGAAATGAGAGGCAGTTCAAGCTAAAATTGCTTCACACCTTATTTTTAAGAAGGCTCTTCAAGTATACTATGTGAAGATAGAATTTTAATTGACAAAACATTCAGATGGAAGCATATGCGTTTTGCAAGGTAATTTACAGCTGTGTATTTAGTTATTGTTACAGCAACTCCGTAGTGCATAGTTGCTTTCCAGGAACTCATGCTAAAATGACTAATAATGAAGAGCATAATTGATACAGGGAATATATGCTCGTAAATGAGTGTTGCAACCTTATGGAAGGCTTCACTTCATTTTACAATATACTTTTTTTTATATTAAAGTTCTGATCTGCAACCAAAAAGCAGAAAATAAAAATACTGTCTTTAAAGTACTACAGTTAGTGCTTAAATGTGTAAACAAAGTTAGCTGGGCAGCTGCTGAACAATCTCTTAGTTGCCCTTCAGTACAGAATACTGGAAAAGCATTCTGTAATTACACGTAATAATCTGTCATTGGCCAAAATATTATCAGGAATAGTTGTGTCAGTCTCTGAGATTTTACTATTTCTGAGATTTTAATAAAAGTTGGGGGAAAAATAAATCCAGTTGTGTGAAGCCAGGCACGGACTTGTTTCTTTCAGAAGTAAATGGCTGTAGAACTACATTTTTAGTGCTTTATATCACAGACATCTTTTCAATACAGCCAAGAAAAACAGTGTTACTGTGGTTAAAATGTTTGGCTGGTGCCTGGAAATCTGGATTCACATTGTGGTTTCTCACAGATTCTAGGGCTTAAGGCAAATATATAAAAGTAGTTTCTTTTGCTAAAGAAGTTAGTCTGAAAGTAGTTTTCAAACATTGTTTTGACTATAAACTTGTGTTACCTTTATATACTAAATTATTAAAATTGTGTGTTGTTTTTTTAAGGCGCAAAAATCACAACTTTGAACTTGTGAATATTGTTTTTTAAATCTATTTTTATCTTGGCTGTATTTTTTTGCCAGTCTATCAAGACTTGATTTAAAGTTTGTTGTGGCTAAATAGGTAAGTACTCCTAACATATTCCTTAGGCAGGCAAAATCTAAAGACAGATTTGAAGAAGGCACGACTTGTGCCTGAAACTGGATAAGTAACTTTTCTTGCACTCTCCATTGTTTATTATTTGACAAACATCAGTTAGATTTTTGTAGTCCAAAACTATTTAGAGTACACTTACATATTGTTACAAAATCAGGATGTATTCAGCTCTTCAAATCTGCTGTTTTCTCTCAATTTCCTGGAAAGTACAAGAGGACTTCTTACCTGAGGAAAGCACGCTGCATTTGTTCTTGTTCTGTATATATCATAAGCAGAATCTGGAACAAGGAATGTAGAGTCCATTTAAGTTGCTGTGTGTATCATCTGATGAACTTTTACAAACAGCCAGGGAATAAGAAAGAGCTGTTGCCTATTCTCTGCGTCTGCATATGCATCTTACATATGTATGCTACTCATGCTCCCATATCAGGTGAAGCAATTGCAGAAATGCATCAGCATCGTCCACCCATCTTCTCCTTACACTCAAATCGGGGCTACCTCCACTGCTTGCCGAGGCAAAGACACTGTGTGGGTTGAAAATAATATGAATTAAATTAGTATTGTATAAGGGAAAATTAATATTAAATATACTATGATCTTTGTACATTAAGCGTTCCATATGTGTTCAACTGCACAGTTAAGTAGGACGAGCACTTAAATGGATAGTCTCAGTGACACTAAAGACTGCCTGCATGAGCTATATTTGCCTCTTAATGCTTTGTATATATCCCCTCTGTCACAGCTCCCTGTAGACATATATACAAGAAATACAAAAAGATGTAACACTAAGGTTAGTTAGTGTAGATTTTGAACTTGGATTGTACTGAAAGTCATGATGAAAGGCTTAGTTGGCATGCAGAAGTATAAAAATAAATGAAAAACCATTTCCTTGACCATGTAGTTACATGTTGTAAATCCTTGTTTTGTCCTGTTTGCCTTCGGTTTGTGCATTAAAGGTCAGGGAATGTCATACCCTAATAGAAGCATATGGAACTGAAGACTTTTCTGTTAATTTTGTCAACTGTTTTTAGATGCAGAAAACTAAATTGTTTGACGCAAACATAAAATAGAGTCAGAAATAGTTCTATCTTTAGTGTAATGAATACTCTATGGATTTTAAAGTTGCATTGTTAATAGAATAAAACTTCATCTATGAATTCAAGGATAGTATTTATGCTTCGCAATGTAGTTAATGGTACCAAAGATGTATTAAATGATTTCCCTTTAAACTTAATTTTCGGGGTAGCTATGCATACACAGTAACTAGGCAACTATGCTTTGGGGATTTCAACACCTGGGTTTTTTCCTACCAGAAATTTAAATGCTGATTTAGGATGGCATCACCTCTCAAGCAAGTCTGACAATTTGTGGTGAATCTCAAGTCATTTTAAAGTGATCCAAGAAAGAAGGAAAATGTATTTTGTAATTATTGACTGGAGGAAAAAGTTAAGTGGGGCTTTTGAATACAAATGCTTTGTATGACTTCAATTGGATGTATCTGTTGAAAGATGCAGTTTCATGAAATTGTGCTTTAGCAAGTGAAAGGATAGATCTCACTTTGAATTCTGGCTAATCAACAATCAAGAAATAAGTTAGTGGTGAATTAATGTACTTGAGCAGAACTGTGTTGTTTTTTTTTTTTTTCCCGTTCCCCCTGAAGTTTGGAAAGGGTGACCTTAAGTTCTGAACTGCTGTTCTATTACTGAGGGAATGTATTTGGGTGTGCAAAGCTGGCTGGGGATAGTCTTGGAGTAAGTCCTGTATGAAAAGAACCAAATTTCTTTGTAGCTTGGCCTATGCTGTTTGTCTAGAAGGGGCTATACTGCTACTTGTGCCTGGATTTTTCTCATAAATCCACAGGGCTTGTCCTAGAAGAGAATCTCGGAAGGAATATGTATAGTATGAGCAAATGAGAGCCAAGGGTTGGAATGGAAGAAAGGGGCAAACCGAAGTGACTGTGCATTGAAGCATACATGGCTTTGTTTTAAATCCAAGATTATGGAAGGCTTGTGTTGAATCAGAGTTTAAGTGAGCAGGGATCAAGAGAGATGCATGTATTAACCTTGTTATTAGTCTTTCCTAAGCATCTTTTTCTGCATATCACAAAATAATCACAGATTCTTTGAGAATTTTTCAGTTTGGGTAACAATGAGAGAAAAGTGTGAGTTGTTGCTCATCAGTAGTAATAGGGGTCTCAGTTTGGTCTTACGCATTTAGCTGTGTGGAGGTGCAGTTGTTTGAGAGGCATAGCATTAGGGTTCTTATTGTTAGTAGTCTGGATGGACATGTTAGTAGACTTGTATAAGGTAAGCGCTTCTGGTGATCTCAAGCTAGTATTCCTAACGTTAAGCATTTGAATGTACTTTTCACTCCAAATCTGGCCCTTTCAAACCATCTGTGCTTCATACTAAATATATTTCTGCAAACTTTGTAGCATAAATGCAGTTCACGATACAGTGAAGACTTTGTGCTACAGCTGGAAAAAGAGCTGGTCCAAGCCAGGCTGAGTGAAGCAGAATCCCACTGTGCCCTGAAGGAGATGCAAGATAAAGTTCTAGAGATGGAAAAGGTAAATCAAACCAGGACCTTCTGTATAAAATAGCACTAGAACCAGAATACAGGTCCCTGTAATTCTTTGCATAACTGTGCTCTAGAATCTTCTCTTCTATGTTTTCATGATTGCAAGGTGCTTGTCAAACCTGAAGTTAATATAGCAAAAAACCTAAGATCTGCTTGCCCTGGGAAAGGTTTGTGAAGAACAGATCACTTTTATCCTGTTTCTGAAGCCCACTGCAGTGGAAAACTTGGGTTCTGGTGGAGTCTTTACAATAAACATCAATTGTTTCAAAATTATATCCTGCAACAAGAGCAGTTGGCTTAGGGTGAGCATTGAGGTGATGTGAAATTAAATAGTCTGGGAGATGAGGAGGAAAGAGTTCAACATTCCCAGGTCTTGAGTTCTTAAGTGTCTCCCGCTTCGTCTCATTATGGGCAGGGAAACAATACCTCCACTGTGTAATATCAAAGTCTCTACTGCTTTTTGGGTGCCATCCCAGCATGTAACTTACTGATGCCAGAGTTCGAGCTGTACTCAAACCAACTGTCAAACATGTACCTTTCTTTGAAGAAAAACCTAACTGCAAAATAAAATAGAAAAAAAGGAAAGAAAAAACCCACTAATTGACCTAAAATAAAGCACGCTGTTCAGATCCTGTTGTATTGGCTTTGGAAATTGTTTCTTCATGGAAACTTTAAAGAGCTGTATACTCAGGAATGTGGCCAGAACTTACTAGCTAATTAGATTAACTCATTGGAGTAAAGATTTTACTCTTTTAATTATCTGAGGGGCTTGATGGGAGTCTGACAGGCTAGTAGTGTGGTAGTTTTTACTGTACTGAACATTGGTGAGAATTCAGGATCTATGGTATTTTTCAGCATTCAAAAAGAGACCACTTCTTTATTTAACTTTCATCAACATGAAGATGGCATACACTGAAAACTTACATGTGAAGAAAAACTGGAGCAGCGGGGGAAATTCCAGTGTACTCAGATGTAAAGTAGTATTTCAGTGTGTCCATAATGAACTTAGGCACATGAGAAAGCGACTGAAGTTAACTCCCTCAAATGCCTACAAATACAGCTCTGTACTGCTGTTAATGATGTGTCATGTAATCTGGGAAAACTCTGACTTGCATGGCTATACTGACAGTGATGTAAACATTCAGAAACACACCCTATCACTTCCTATATTTGCCAATACTTGGAAGCCATGATTTGAAACACAGAGATGCTAATAAATGGCTGTTTTGCTGTGTTCTGTTAATATTAATAATGCACTTAACTCTCAAGAAAACCTGGCAACTGTCACAGTATTACATATCTACAAAAATACTTCATCTTGCTGAAAATTACTACTGAGATATACAGTAGAAAGTGATGAAGCACAGTTCAACTTTCAGTATTTGGTGTCCAATGATTTGATGTAGGGATATTGTAGTTAGGCAGACTATGTCCTTTTTCTTCCCCTCTGTTTCTTTCCCAGACTTCCATTATTATACTTTTGTCACTGTTTTACTTTCCTCAGGTCACTCCTGCCATGTGTTTTCCTGTTTTCTGTTTAGCTTTCTCTAGTCTTTCCACTTTTTCCTTGTGTTTTTGTAAATATCCATGCACTTTCATCTGTAAGACCTTTTCTTGACTGGTTGTTGTTTATAAATATTAATGGATGGTTCCTTTGTCAACATATCTTTTCTCCTTTTCAAAGGCAGATGACCTACTTCCCAAAAAATAAATTTCCATTTATTATTTTTCCTGTAAGTGTAAATAAAAGTTATAATTCTAAAGGTGTAATTTCAGTTCCTCATTTGCTTTACTTTTATCAACTAGCTCAAAATCTTTCAGATTTCTCTCCATATTTTTGATGTACAAAAAATAGTGTAAATAATGCTTTGTTAGGGATACCATCTGGGGAAATCTGGAAGTCAGAATACCTAAAACTATCTTGTCAATTTTTTTCTGTCATTGGCAGTTGGAAGATAGTTATTCACACTCGCTATATCCAGTAACTTAGATTCTTGAGGGATTTTATTTTGCAAGGGATGTGTAATTAAGAAAGTTTGGTTAGTAATAAGAGTTATCATTCCATGTCTATATTCTTGGAGTGGGTCTCACTAAGCACAATTTTATTCAAATACATATTTAAGAGGATGGTCCTTGTTGCAGAGGAACAGCTCTCTCCCTGATGAGGAAAATGTTGCTAGACTACAAGAAGAACTGATTGCAGTAAAATTAAGAGAAGCAGAAGCTCTGATGGGCCTCAAAGAACTAAGGCAGCAAGTCAAAGATTTGGAGGAACACTGGCAGGTATGGGTAGCAATACACTTAATTTTTATTTTCAATGAATGATGATAAAGCAAAAGGCTACGAAATTTTGAAATGTAGAGATCAAGTAGAAACTAGTGATTGTGGATCAAGCCACTGAGGTGAGAAAACTTTAAATGCAACTGCCACAAGAAACTTTACTTCAGAAGTACATTAGAAATTGTTCCCTGGTTGTTATAGATGGCAGACAGCCTGTGCTACCAGCTAACCATTCTGGCAGAAAGGAAATACCTGATCAGTACTCCTACTTCACTAAATGTTAGTAAGGGCTAGAAATAGGCAAAAGTCTCATGATATACTTGCAATTCACTGACTTACTGTAGTTGGGAGTGACTGTCTTCAGCTTTTTAATTGTCTATTCTTAAAACTAGGAAGTTTGCATGGGTTTCTAGTTTTTAGGACAAACAGGAGCACTATAGCAACTTGTCCCCATATAACTCTGAGACCTTAAACGAAATAAGGGAACACCCTGAAAGATCAGGCATTATCAGCAACAGCATGCTATTTTTTTTTAGCGTCATCTAGCTCGTACCACTGGAAGATGGAAAGATCCTCCCAGAAAAAACACAGTGAATGAGCTACAGGATGAGCTGATGACAGTCCGATTGAGAGAAGCAGAAACTCAGGCTGAACTGAAAGAGACCAAACAAAGAATGATGGAGATGGAAACACAGGTATGTTACTGAACACTCGCATGTGTGAATTGAGCTGAATGCTGGCAAATTGGTGTCAAATGGTAGTACCTGGTGATGATCTTTTACCATCTACAGGCATGACTTTAGTTCCAAAATGCGCTTTTTTAATGCTGTTAGACTAGGAGGGAGAATCTAGTCCATGAAGTCCAACTTTAATGTCTCTTCTTTAGTCTTTTCAGGACTAAGCTGTCTGCGTTTCTCATTTGGACTAATTGGTAGACTCTGTGAATGCGTGTGAATCTTAACTCATTAAATTTTAACTGGTATAACAACAAAAGTACTTTTAAGGTGTTATAAATTTCACAAACCTAGTTGATGATTCTGATAATAGTCATTCTAATTCTTTAAATGGCAGTGTTTTCCTTCTTCTGGTGAAATTGTCTATACTAGATAATCCACTGAGGTCATGAATCTGGTTACTAAACTGTGGACTCTCAGCGAAACAGCTGCATGTTGTCAGGTTTTTTTAGCAGAAGCTTTACCTTTCATGTGCCAGAAAAGCAAGCATGATTCACCATTGCCGAGATTTGTGCAGAAAAGACAAAAATAACTTGCCTGCCAAGATATTTTTGTGTAACTAGGGAATACATTGTTATTAAGCAAACAAATCTGACATGAAAGTGCACTAAAGTTAGTGAGTTAATATTACATTAGTGACCTCTCAACTGAATCAATAAGCACAATGCGCTGTTGATTGAGAAGAATTTGTAACAGGCGTTTGAGAAATCTTCCCATGAAATACCTGCTAAATGTAACTGTTACTTGAAGGAGACCTATGCATCCAAAAGGCTAAACAAACAAAAACACCTTTTACTTGACAAGCTTCAGCAATCCCAGAAGCTAGCAGAGCACGTAAGGATGTGCTACTGAAGAGAGATGAGCTAACTGCAAGGCATATGGTGGCTTATTTCTGACACAGGCACCACTTTTTCTATACCAACTGAATAAAAGTTTCCTCTTGTCTCAACTTTAAAAATTTTCATTGACGTGTAATACTGTTTCACTACAGTTAACATGTACTTTTGTTTTGGGGTTTTTTTTTCCCCCATCTGTGTATTTATTTTAGTCAGTAGGGGGCATAGGTATCCTGCTGTCTGGATTACATGTATTAAAGCACAAGACCTTTAGGTACTTCTCACCTGAGTGTTATGCATCGAGTCTTTGTATATGCTTATGCTGTTTAGCTATCATTTGACAGAAATGCAGCAGTTCTTGTGTTGTGTACTGGTCTATGCACAACTTCATATAAATATGGTGTGACTTGTACTAATGCACTGATCTTAATTAAGGTGCTATGTTATTTTCAGGAATTCACTGGACAGAGAAATGTGCACATCGTATTTCTGACGTACCTTATGTTTCTTGGATGTATCAGCTTGTTGCTGTAGTTGGCATACAAGTTCACAAAATCTTTGACTTACCTAAGCAAGAGATTGGGAAAAACAGATGTACAGGAGCTTTGCAATGATGTTCTTACAATGAGTCATCTGTTGTTTAAGAACAATTTGAATATCCTGGTCATAAACCAAACGTCATGCAAACTTTTCTGATTACACTTAGAAAATTCTGAATGCTTTTTCATCAAAAGTTTTCTATAGTAAATGATCTAGAAGTCTTTCTTGTCAGACTTCAGGGAGTTAATATCAAAGGTCTTTCCTTAATATGCATTTTCTTTCCTTTTTTTGTCATAAATTTCAGAATCAGATCAATAGTAACCATTTACGAAGGGCAGAGCAAGAGGTTACCAACCTACAGGGGAAGGTACAGTATCTTTCCGCCCAGAACAAAGGACTTCTTGCTCAGTTGAATGAAGCAAAACGTAGACAAGCAGAGATTGAATGCAAGGTAAACAACATCGTGAATAGACTATTTGTGTGCTAATATATATGTACTTTCTAGTCTTGTCCGCTATTGTTGGATAGAATTGTGTCTTAACTGAGAAGTAGAAATCACAAAACTAAAACTTTCTTTTACTGATTTGACAATACCATCTGGAATTTACCATCTCACAAAATCACTTGAGGTTTTGACAGAGCTGCTTCTTTGTGGTCCCACAAAGATAAATGTTTACTTTAAAGTGTGGTTCTACTAGAAGAG
>NW_009231413.1:43280-84361 GCF_000690835.1 Fulmarus glacialis
ATATAAAAAGACACTCTTAAACGACAGATTCTGATCACTCTGTACTCTGATTGTCTTTAGTGACAGAAGAGGTTCATTACTTCAACACTGACTACTATTGTAGAATTAGTTTAGGTTCAAAAAAAAAGGGGAGTAAAAGTAGTATTTCAATGGAGAGGTGTACGGAAGGGAGTGTTACAGTAGTCATTGCCTAACAGTAACTAGACTTTAAGGGGACAGCCCAAAAACACTGGGCAAGAGTCATTTTTATTACTGTCAATGCACAAAAGAGAGCCCAATCTAATGTTTGCATCTCAGATTTAATTAGTTAATTTTGTAACTAAATCGATAACCAATTACTAATAACTTGTGTCTTCATAACTTGTGCATACTTAATATGGACAAGAAATAAATCTTTCAAGCTTTTTTTCTCTTAACTTGGATGAAAATTTTCCTGAAATTGCTACTGATATTTACTTCAAAAAAGGGCAGTATTAGTTGACAAATCACAATAGTTAAGAAATTATTTGCTAGACACATGAAAATAACTTTCTACTTAAATCTTATTTCCAAAAGATGTATGAATAGTATTTTATAAAATCAGCTAGAGCTGAACAGTCAGTAATTTCTAAATAGGATACTTATTAGTATGTTAAAAATAGTAGAGATTAATAATCAGACTACCATTTATTAAACTGTGGCTGTGAGTTTGCCACTTGAGAGTAGATGCTGTTACATAATTTGTTGTTCATAATCACATCTTAGTTTTGCCCTTAATGTAACCAAACCTTTTCTTATGTGCACTGCTTGTTTCTATTCTCATTCATGCAGAACACTGTTATTGGTTGAGTGTTTGTTTTTCAGTTTTATCCAATATACATGCATTTTGCTTGTATCACCATACATACATCAAAGACTGCATTAGCTGCAATTCCATCAAAGGCTTCTGTGGACAATATGAATCAAGAGTGTAGTTTTGAGTGGTTTATCATTGTCACTTAGCCTGGAGATGAAATGACATCCTTATTAATATGCATAGTTTTGTTATAATATCACACTTCTCAGTTTTTACAGATTTTCATTTCTTCCTGTAATGTCTCCAAGGTAATGCATAAATCTAGCCAATTTAGTTGTGTAGTAAACTCTGATCTTCTGTTCATTACTCAAAGCCACAGTGTGTAATTTGTAATTGGCAACTTCTTTCTAGTTTTGCCTTATAGTTCTTTCAGCAAAATGAAGCTGATTTTTGTTGTTGTTAAGTTCCATTTTAAAGAAATCTAAGAACGGTAAATAACTGAGATGTACTCCAGGTATTTCAGGGTTTTTTAGGTTTTCATTTTTCTTGCTGTCTTGCCAGTTCCATTTGTTTCCAATGGAATCTGAATCTAAAGTGCGGTGAAGATGTAACTTCTACTGACTCATCAAACTTATCACAAGCTTTTAGGAATCAAGCCACTGAATCTTAACTAGAAGAAATTGCTTCTACTGACTGTTTCTTGTTTACCATAATCACTGGTTTCCTAAGTGCTATTTTTTTTAAACGCTGCGATTATCCGTATTGATCTTCTTTTTTTTTAAATATTCACGATCTTGGTGACATGTCTTTTCATATAACCCATAACTTTTTTGGTCTATTGTTTTTTGATACTGAAAATCCTTGTTAATCCTTACGAGATTGAGAGGGTGTAGTCAATATTCTGAAGTTTTTATGTTGACTATAAAAAGAGTAGTATGTCTTTAACCTGACTAATGAGTTAATATACATGACTATTCTCACTGAGATTATTTGCTTTGAAAGTTACGTTCTAACATGGGTTAGAGAAAAGTGTGGTAATAATAGACAGAGCACCAGTTACATTTTTCAGAGATCTCTGAAAGTAGCAGTGGTCAATACCCAGTGAAGTAGTGGTACTGACATACAGTAGCATTAGATCCTGATACTTGTTTTACAGTCACTGATAGGAAAAAGATTATAGTTTACATTGTAACATGTTTTCCAAGTGGACGTTTGTGATATGAAAAGAAATATTACCAATCTGATGCATATACATTATCTGGAGTTCTACTGTTTAACTGTGAGCTAGACTGTGACTTCTTGGGATGAGGCTTAGTGTAATACCATATAGACTCCTGTACTGTTTAAATACACAAGGTTTGGTTTTTTGCTAACTGTGTTGACCGATGCTCACATTTAACTTGTTGGAAACTACCTTTCTTCAATGTAGTTTCCCCTCATATTCCCTTTTCCCTCTACCTCTGACATTTGTCATGAATTTTCATTGTGACTTCATTCTCTAATAATCTATACAAACAATTCAGCAATGTTTTACAGATTTAATAAGAATGCTGTGTCATCAAAAAAATTAAGCCATGTTAAACAATATACACAAGTTTAAGTGTTCTCCCACTCCTTAAATGGGACATAACTTGGTATTGAACTTCCTATTGCTGTTTCAAACTCATGAAAAGCTTTTCAGTTTCAAACTCTTAACTATACGATAATATACAGTTAAGTGAAAAATGAGAAGATATAAAAAGCCATTGTCCTTTGACAGTTGATTTGTAAGGATTGTCATTCTGTTTCCTGTCCCTTGCTCTCCACATTCAAACTACTGGAAGCATGATTTTTAGCTTAATCTAAGATTCATGCCAAATAGTTTCACTTTTTCTTGTTATAGAAGAGACTATTTTAAGTTCCTGTCTCCCCACCTCTATACCCCAATAAATGAAGGAAATTCCTGCTTGGGATTGTTTAAGGTTATTTCACTGTGTGAGGAAAATGAGATTTTAATTTTAAAGTGAATTTAAAGAAAAAAAAAAAAAAAAAAGCTGAAGTTTAAAGTAAGAACGACATTGTTATGCTTGTCAAGCCAGAACTGTGCAACATTACTGGCTTTGTTTATATTAACTAGGTTTACAAGGAACCACCATATCCTATGACTACTATGCAAGGCATATGTTACAAGCGTGAAGGGCTAGCCTCCAGCAGTAACAGCGGACTTGTCATACTTACAGTCCTTCTAGAAGTAGGTTCAGTATCTGTAACTTTACTGAATAGTGTTGCTACCAACTTAGATTTGGCTTGCAATACAGATAATAGCAGGTAGGTTGAACTGAAAAGACAGTACTGCAGTGTAAATAACTGAAATAAAGCTATTTAATATGTTACTAATACAACAACTTTGTATTCAAAACTGATGAAGAAAGTTTCAATAATCTTTCAGGTAATGTCATGGAGCAGTACAGACAAATGCTAAATTATTGTAGCACTAAATATTTTTAGAAGTTCTACCTTGCATCTCCTTAAATCTAGCAAGTTTGTTATTCCCGATTCCATTAGAAACTGATACTTGATTTTTCGTCCTATTGTTTCAAGTCATTTGAAATCATGCTCTAGTTTTATTTCTGTCACTACAACTTGGCTAGGTAGCAATATTTCTAATTGAAGAGGTCTATCAAAAAAATACATATTTGGATTTTCAGCTCCCCAATTGTTTTTTTCTATGCAGAAAGAACTGGTACATTATTTCTGGAGCCTGTATTTTTCTTTAAAGGATAGCTTAAAATACATAAGCATAAATTAAAATTTTTGTAGCAAGTTGTATCTCATACCACCTATAGAGCAATTGTTTTCTGTCACTGGTGAGTACTGTTACGTTTTTCCCTCTTAATCTGACTACTGCTTCTAGGCAAGGACTTAATTTCAAATTGTTTCTTGAAACACAGCACTGATCTGTCTAATGAGTTTTGCTAAAGAATTTACAACATAAGATTGGTGCCCTGCACCAGTCTTGTCTTTCCTACCATGTTAATTTTTGTGGTAATTATTGAGAACGTGCTCTGTTTTGGAGATAAAGCATCAGGGCCATCTAGAGCAACACTGTTGACTCATCTCAGATACCAAAGTCAAACCAAGCCAGTCTGTCCTTTAGCTTTCAGTTAAATACATGCAATCCTGTGGACTTGTGGGTTTGGCTCCATTCGAGCAATCGTGCAGCAGAATTTAGCAATAATGGCTAAACTTTGGCTAGCACATGATGGATTCCTCTGAAATGGACTCCACTGATTACAAATGCTGTTAATTAGATGCTGTAGAAGATGCACCTTCATTAAAGAGATCTTTTTTCAAACAAACAGCATGTTCTCAAGTAGCTACTATAGATAAGCTTTGGCATGTTCAATTCAGTCTCAGCCAAACTGTCTAATGAAGGGTAGTTAAGTACTGTCAGTTTGAAGCGCACATTCAAATAACTGAAATACTGGAACTGACTTACAGTAACTACAGTTTGCAGAGTTAGACCAGTCTGCCATAAAAGTAGGTGTACCTGAGCCTAGTCTGTCTCTTCCCCAGAATTATTTGCACTCCAGCTGAAAGTATTGCTCACTCATTATCTATCACTGTTTTCTCTCTGTGGTTGTACCAAGCTGCTGACAATATAATATTAATTGTTCTGTGCTCTGAAGTCTTGAGGACTTGCCTTGTAAAACAGAAATAAGGAAATTTCCTTCTCTCTTGTCCAAACTCAAATTGTCTATTGCTTATAGGCAAACTTAAGGTTAAACTTACACCGGGAGTCTGATTGTAGGTTATGGGCATTAGAATTTTATTCCTAAACTGTCTTGCAAATCTTAAATGAGGTTGAGAATATCTGTGCTTTTGTGTTTGTTTTTTTTAAATTTTATTTTTTTAGACAAAAAGAATGATGAAATAAGTAACTCTTGTGTAGCTTTGCTGTTTCTTTACATATAAAATCAAAAGTTGAAGTGCGAGTTGTTTTTTGTTGTTATGTTGATACTTTCTCTTAATTTACAATATAACATTTCTGGAACACAAGACAGCTGTTTTCTGGACCTGGAAATTGATAACAGCATGTTTTCAAAACTACACAGGTTTTTTTAGATTATTGTAGTTCAGAATTGATATTAGATGATTACATAATTCTATGGGTTAAAATTAAATTTGGGTTCTTTAGAATATGCCTTATCAATAGGAATGATATTTCACACAGCAATGTATTAAGTTTTCTTTACATACATGATTTTGGGTAAAAGCAGTGCATAGTCTTTAATCAACTGAAACTTGATACTATTTGTTAGCTTCAATCTATTACTTCTTTTAGAGTAAAGAAGAAGTGATGGCAGTACGGCTCCGTGAGGCAGACCGCATTGCAGCTGTGGCTGAACTCCAACAGCATATTGCTGAATTAGAAATCCAGGTAACAAGTGATGGCATTAAATGTGTAACTTGATACTGATACTTTTTGTACTTTGTGGTGTTTTTTTTTCCTTCCTCGGCTTTCTTTCCTTATTAACCTACTGTGAATACAAGGCACTGCTTTGCGAAGTGGGACAATGCTATACTGCTGAATGTGCCTCCTTTGTAAGCAAAGGCCTTAAATCTATCGTATGGGCATACTTCTGAGCTGTTAATAATTGCCTCTGTACAAGAACCATGCTACAGGCAACACTAATATAAATTCTGACTTCTGTATTTCTTTTTTGTCCTGTAATTGGTAATTTTTACCAATTAATAGATGAAAACATCCTCTGCTCCTAAAAAAAAATGCACACATTTTGATTCCAGCAACCATTCTTTTTTGTGCTTACTCTTCTGCTGTGACCAGTGTTGGAGGATTTGTTGTAAAACTCTTACTCCCTTTATGTAAATCTTGAAACCAGAAATGTTATTTACTGATATCACGTCACTGTAGGATCTGAAGATGCATCCTTTGGCCTCTGTGTTGTTCCTTATGCTTTCAGTTCCTTTTGGAGCTTTCACTGTCCTGTGAACTCACTGCTTCCTTGATGAGAGAACCATAAATGACTGTTCTTTATATTTTCTTGGCTTTGAGAAATCATGATGTCTTATTGTAGTGTGTCCTTCCTATACTCATATACTGTTGTCCTGTCTGAATTTTGCTGTGTCTATCTGGAAGGGCTTTCTTGATTATTATTCCTAAGTTACAAGCTAGTTACTCTCTAGTTTACCTTTTTTTTTTTTTTTTTTTTTAAAAATGGTATTGCCAGTGTCTGTTTTCCCTCTGAAATCTTTCCTTCAAGGTCATGATTTTACTGTATTGTGTCAAAGCCTTCTTTTTCCCTATGATTTCTCAACTACTTGCATCTTTTTCATCTCTTCATATATAGAATGTACAAATAAATTTAATGGAGCTTGCATAAAGAATTTTGACTTTGAATATTTTTCCTCTAGTGCAGCAGGCACTACATCTATTAAAAGATAAAGCAATCATTTCTTTTAATCACATAATGCTTAGATAATACTGTGATCAGTACATTAGAAATACTGAGGTAAGTACAGTAAGCATTGCCTGTGAATCATTTATCATCTGGTAAGATAGCAAGAGAATAGCCGAGTTTAGGTCAATCTTCTACTCATGTGTTAGCATTTTACTTAAAAAAAAAAAAAGTTTAAAGGTTACTTCAAACAATGTGATTTTGTAGGTGAAGAGCCAGTACTCATTTTGCATTATTTTCACTGTAGCACAGACTTTAAATGCCATCCTGCTTCCATTGTTTGACTGATACGGGTCTCCCAAAAAGTACTCTACTCTTGATTTTATGAAATGAAGAAATGGTGAATCCCATAATGATCAGCTGGTTTTTCTGATAGCCCAATTGGAATTGTGTTCATTTTTAAATGTAAATACATCTGACTTGGTCTTCTGTTGTTTGACTGATCAAATCGTCAGTGCTCAGTCATTTTATAGCTCTCTCCTATTCCCTTTCCGTATTTCTGCTTAAGCCATGGGTGCCAGAATTTCATGCGGATTTTCATAATATCTTGTCATGAGACAGGTAAAGAAGTTAAGTGCAGGAACGTAATCTACTATTTCATGACACTGGCTAATACATCCAAAAATTACACTGTCCCACTGTCAAGATACTGTACTGTCTCATGTTCGGTTGTTTATCCACATCATCTCTCCTTCCTTTTCACAATTACTACTTTGCATGATGCAATCTTTAGTTATGTTTTTCCGTTTTTCTCATATTCTAGGTGGCCTTGTTCTTTGTTTCCTACTGAAGTGCATTTCAGGTTCCAATTTTTTTGGTGTTCTTAGATGATTACCTGTTAATGATTTCTTGATCTGTAGTCTCTTAGTAAGATTCTTGATTTTCTGCACAAATGAGAATGGATGTGCTTTCTTTGTATACAGTCTGGAGTATGAAGTCATTCTGCAGCTGTGGTTCATGTTTCTAATTTAATGAGTTTGCCCTGTTAGGCTTTTGGTGAACTATTGATCTCACTTACACTAGCCTGAAATACAACTTCTTCAGTTGTGAAATACAGGTTTTAAGTGCTAACTGTGTAAAGACAGTTAAAACAAAAGTGATTTAGTGTAAGTAAGTTCCTCTAATGTCAATTTACTTATTTTTGACACTCTAGATGTGACTTGAAATGCTTTTATTGGGCTGTGACAGATTTTTTTTTTTTTGTAAGATTCTGTAAGCAAATAGATATTTTTGACCAGTGTGTTTTGCCAGCAAATATGAAACTTATGATCAAAACTTCCTTTTTGGGTACTCATGCTCAAAGGCCTCCGAAACACCTGCACCAAAAAAAAAGTAATAATGGAGTTGGAAAGCCTTAACTCCCAAAGCTTGTAAACTATAAAACACGCAACTGATAATAGAGCTTAAATAAAAGCCACTTTTTAAGGAAATCGAAAATCTAGATAACTTCTTCCTCATTGGAGAAAGAGCTGCCTCCCACTCTCTTCCATTCAGCTTGTCACTGGAATTGCTGTGACCTGATATGGCGAGCAGAGGGCCTTTTAATCTGGACTTGCCTTAGCGACTTAAAATGCAATATTTAATAGCATAAATACATTTAGCCAGTCTTGGAGTGTAGGTGTCAGTCTCAAAGTAATTGTGCTTTTAACATGGAGCATCACAAATAGGTCTGCTTGTCATATTGTTTCAAAGCTGATAAAGATGAAGGGAGGAAGTTAACTTACCACCTAACCTTCCTTTTTTTGAGGGGGATGGTGCTTTTCTAAGAAGCTCTAGGGATTCAGTGCCAGGTCCACATGGTCTGTAGCAATGCTTAACCTAAATCGTGCAGATTTCTTTTAAATGTTCATGTAGGTGTAGGTGCAAGACACTGGTGTTAAATTTGTAACACAGAGTATCATGACTCCCACATAAGAACTGATCTGACATTACACACACAAATGCTAGATTTAAATCACAGTTTCTGGGTCACTCTTAGTTTTGGTTAGTAATAACGACAGAGAGGGAGAAGGAGATAGAACTCTATCATTTAACAGTAGATGTAATTCTGTAGCAAGATGTCAGTTTATTATGATGTTAGGAAGTTATTTTTTGTATATTCTGAATGTCATCTTATCTTGGTCAGGCATTCAGTTCCTGATGCTAAGCTTTTGAACTTTTGTGTAAGTAGATTCAAGTGCAAAGAATAGTTCAATACATGATGGATATTCTTAAACAAAAGAAATGTATGAGTCATCCCTTAGCAAAAATAACAAAACATTGAAGTGTAACTGAAGTTTAACTTATGTTGCATATACCTAAGCCTCATAAGTGACAAAGAAAACCCCTGAAGTTATGTATAAACAAAGGTTTACTTTGTCAGCCTTTGTTTTCTCTTCTATCCTTATTTTTCCTCTCACTTGCCAGTTCACCTTATAAAACCCTTGGGAAGCAAAGATGCCTTGGAAGTATTTAGCAGGCTTCTGGGCTTTGAGCAGGGCATTTGAGCAAATTATTAACAAATGAAGGATGGATTTTGGATGGCTGGGCTGCTATTTTTTGCAACTCCACGCTGGGGAGAAGTTGTTCTCTTCAGTATGATATGTTCTACTTTCTCACAAAGGTTAGACATTCACATCCTATAACTAAATTACTTGTTTTGGCCAAGCTATATGCACTTTCTGACCCCTTTTGTCCCATCCTTTTGTAAGATATAGAGAGCCAGGACTAAGGAATGGATATTGTCTCCCTTTATAGACAATCGGCAAAACCTCAGGTTTGTTTCCTCAGGGAATTAGTGTTTTCAGCTGAACTGGTCTGATACCTTCAAACTGCAACAAGCAAATGTGTTTAACTTCTTAATATTAGTCTTTAAAACCCTATTGCTTTTAGCTTGTGTGTGCTTTCCTAAAGCTGCCAAGAAAAGCCTACCAAGCTTCACTACACTTCTGGCCTAATAGCAAGTCTTCCTTCTGATCGCATATGGGCAGTCCTGTTGGTCCCTTGGTGTTGTTTTGGTTTGTTGTTTGTTTTTTTTTTTTAAAAAAAAAAAGCTTTCCATGCAATAGTTGAAGGAATGACAGATTAAATGAGAGAAAAAGGCTTTAGAGAAATTCAGTCAAGATTAAATCAGTTACAAGCTAGAGTCAATCAGCTGGCTAGGGTAAGGAGCGGTAGGCAAGTGAAAGTGTAGACAGACTGAGGAAGCTAGAGCTGGGTCAGCTGCAGTCTCTGAGCTGCAGCTTAATCCCCCTCCCTCCATTTCTATTCAGGTGACTTCTAGTATCCTCTTAAAATTATCCATGGCTGGTTTGGGTTGGGGAGGTACAGAGCACACTTGTAATATAAAAAACTTTTTTTAGGTCTGAGTAATCTTAAAGCAAAAACTATCTGTAAGAATTCATTCTCCTCTTCTTAGGTTGATCTGGATAGGGGGTAACATCACTTCCTCCTGATGTGTTTCCTGGCACATTCAGAGAATTTTGTCACATTTACCCTATCTCTAACCATGTCAAAACTGCTTTGAGAACAACTGTAAAGGAAATCCATGATTGTGCTAGTTCTCTCCCCCACAGTTTAAACTTTTAGCACTATTTCGTTAGAATGAAGCCTTTCAATGACCTCTGTTTAATAACTTTTCCAAGTACTGACTGTTGAGCAAAGAAATTGTTTCCATCTTTACAAATTACAGGAAACTTTTTTTTACTCTTATCAATAGTGGTGTGTGATGTTAGTGATGTGTTTTTTGAAAGTCTAGAATGAGTCACTGTAAAGTCACTGAAAGGACACTAGTTACCACATTTACCCTTCTGAATAAACTTCATTTACATTTTTAATGCAGTGTCTTTTGCCACAGAGTAAGAATTTAAAAAGCCTCCCCTGAAAAGAGGCTGAGACAGATTGTTACCAAGTAAACATTTCTAAGTCAGAAGAGATCAAACTAAGGGTGTTTGTGTATCATCTTTACTAAAAATGTCTAGAGGGTAGGACATTTCCCTATCTGGTGTGCCTGGATTTTGGCTGCCTATAAAACCATTGGTTTTGTTTTTCTGTGTTTTTAAGTTTGCAGTTATTAAAGACAACCCTAGATGCTTGCTTATTATTTAAAATGGCCTATTTTCTTGTTGACGTGTATTTCTTTTCCTACTCTGATGTGATCATCAAGAGCGTGTTAGAAATCTTTGCTTGTGCTCCTCTTGGGATGAAACACCTGCAACTGAAATTTGATTACATGGATCTTCTGTATCTTATATTTAGACCTTTCTTGGTTGAGCAGCAAAAGCAGGGTTAATGCCTCCAGTGTTCCAGGTGGTTTCCAGTGATTTATTTATTTATTATTTAAACTTTGTTTTATCGTGACTACTATACTTGATTTTTGCGGGGTACTATATATACAGTAATGGTGTCAGGTATTCAAGATCAGCTTTCTTTGAAGTAGTCTGTCACTGCACTCTTGTGTTGCCAGCTGTGCATCCTGGTCCTCTGCTGATTGAGTTTGGAAGGTCTCCACACGCTCAGTAGTTCTCAGTAGGCATCAGGTATGTTTCTTGCGACTAGCTGCTGCTTCTTTTGAAGATACAGAAAAGCTGTTTTTCTCTTAGAAAGCCAGACAGAGGAGGATTTAAGTACGATACTATAATCATGAATCTCAACTGATACTTTTTGGTGGGCAGAATTCTTCCTCATTCTAAGAAGCAAATTTTTGGGGAACAGATTTTTCTTTTCAGGAGTTCTCAGTGTAGCTCTTGGTATGCACACAAGTACAGTAACTCTAGTACTTCAGAGCAGGATGAGAGAGGTGAGAGCTTCCAAAACTGAAGGGGCCTAAGTGAGTTCTGTTTTAGCAGCTGCTTTTTTGATCTGTAGGGCTCATTTCCTGCGCCACTGCCCGTGCTACTCCCTCTCTATACATAACCTCTGAGGCAGGAGGTTGGATTGCGTATTGTCTGCTTACACTATTACAAGTGCCTTTTCCTTGAACAGAGGTGATACCTGGCCAGTAGAGTGTTTGCTTCCTTGACACAGGGTTTTCTAACCCTGTTAGTGCTGGTGGAGCTGGGCTGTTGGAGGACATGGTAAGATTGAGGGGAGTTGTTAATCTTCAAAAGCAGCCAAATCAAGATGATGGATCTTTAATTACAATGCAACACCAATAGGCATTACTTTTCTAAAAACTCTTCCAGGAAGAGAAGGTAGGCACTGCAGTGGTGCCAATATGCAGAAGCAGTACCCCAGAGAAATGGATGTAGAAATTCATCCACATACGACTGCGGGGGTTTTTAAACAAAATTCCTAGATTCCAGAATCAGCTAGCTTTTATTATTTTGCTGTTCTGATAATACTCACACTTTGCTTATTGATATGTTATCTGGCTTTCTCACTGTATATTCATTTTAAACTTAAAATGGCTATTATTTGCCTAGAGACCTGCTATTCTTCTTTGTGTCATGACCTCCCCAAATACCACAGATTTTCTGTAATAGTGCTCCCCCTCAAAAAAAAAAGCAAACCAACAACCCACATCCTATGTGTATAATCTTAGATTTAAAAAAAAACACCAAAAACATGAAGAGAGATTATGAATTGCTTATGCTATTTCCTTTTAAAAGGTGTGATGTTCATACCTTAAAGACTTTTAAATTTTAAGTGGAGTCTTAACATTCACTTTTGAACCAGTACAGTTGATCTGAGTGTTTTCTTCAGAAGTATAAAACTACTCAAGCACAGTAGTACAAAATTATTCAAGCACAGTATAAAACCAATGCAGAATGAAATGCCGGGTTTCTACTGAAGTAAATGCTACAATAGGAAGCATTCAATTAAATTAACTCAAGCTACATGAAAGCAATTTGATTCTTCTTATGTCAGTGGGCTGCCTAGTAACTTAGGTGTGGCCTCACCTTGCATACTGTGTGGAGTTCTGGGCCCTGCAATTCAAGAAGGATGTGAAGGTCCTTGAATGCATCCAGAGGAGGGCAACAAAGCTGGTGAAAGGGCTGGAAGGAAAGTTCTATGAGGAACAGTTAAAGACTTGGGGCTTGTCTAGTTTGGAGAAAAGGAGGCTGAGGGACGACCTCATTGCTCTCTACAGCTTCCTGAGGTGGGGAAGTGGAGAGGGAGGTGCTGGTCTCTTCTCCCTGGTATCCAGTGATAGGATGCGTGGGAATGGTTCAGAGCTGCGCCAGGGGAGGTTTAGACTGGATATTAGGAAGCATTTCTTTACTGAGAGGGTGGTTAAATACTGGAACAGGCTTCCTAGAGAGGTGGTCGATGCCCCAAGCCTGTCAGTGTTTGAGGCATTTGGACAATGCCCTTAATAACATGCTTTAACTTGGTCAGCCCTGAATTGGTGAGGCAGTTGGACAAGATCATCATTGTAGGTCTGTTCCAACTGAATTAGTCTATTGTATTCTATTATGAGAAAGCCGGGCCAGTGTGCAGCCAGAACACATGAAAATGTTAATTTAATGGAAACAGAAAGCCTTAGATTTTAGGTATTTAAAAAAACCTGAAAGTTAAAGCCAGATTCAGAATATAGAGGGGCCTTGAGCAGGGCAGTCAGCTCCCTTTTTTTCCTTGATGGTTTTACAGAATACAGGTTTTATGTCCTTGCTCTTGAGACACCCTTACCATTTAAGAGAGTTGAGATTTGTTTTAGCTGTGAAAGACTTGCCAAATCAATCCATCCTAAAAGCATGTATTTTGCAGCACATCTGCATGGCTCAACACTTGAAGCAAGAAGCTAACAATAATAATATTAGGATTGACAGGATAGAATAGAAGATATCAAGAAGAAAGAAGGATATCAAGAATGTCCTGAATATGGGTTCCAATCTCCCTGGCTACTGCAGTTGGACCATGGAGGGTGCAGGCTTCTGTCCTTTGGGCAAGCAGCCCTCTGTTCCGCAACTCAAGTTATCCTTTGATCTCAGTTGTTGAGCTTCCATCTGCTATAGCTGGTTCTTAGGCTGAGGTGGGTTAGGCCAGACAAGACTTAATCCATACAAGACTGATTTCTTCCTGCCTGAGCCTAGAAACCTTTTCAACATATACTGTTGGACCCTTAGGAGAAGAAATTAATTAATCTGTTCTTTAGACAATTATGAAACCCGGAAGCAAAATGAAGGATGGCAGCAGTAGAACAGGAAGAATGGAAAACATGCATCTCCAGAGAAGCAAATCAGTAACAGAGGGCTAGTGGTTAGTTATTCCTGGAAGATTGTTATCTTCAGTTGCCCTGCAGTACATCAACTAACTAAATAAATGCAACAGCCATATCCTGCAGATAGTGAGCTGAAGATGAAATCTGTAAGAATCCATCAGTGATATGGATATGTCTTTTGTTTCAGTTCCATTCAGTACCTGTTGCATCTTCACTTTTAAGTTTCTGTCCCACTTGCAACCTAGCTAATTCCCTGTCCCTCTGTTTCTTGGCCAAGTTTAATTCAGGTTCTGAACTGAGAACAAATGGTAACTCTGATATTAATCTCAGTTGTCTCATGACTAGATCAGTCTCAAGAGTTAGAAATTTTATATATATAATATGGTATTATATTTGAAACCAAAAAATCCAAGCTGAAGCTGCTCAAGCCTTCTTAATTAAGCTACTAAATGAAACAAACATAAAATCCTTTGTGCAGTTTCCATGTGTGTTGATAAATGTTTGGAGCATGAGTGTGCTTGCTGTCTCTGGGGCTTTCACTAATCACAGTGGCATATCGCTGTGCTTTGGCACTAATCTAATGTCATCTAGAATTATGATGTACAAGTAAGAATCTAACCTGCATGGACACAGAATGTAGGGTTTGTTTTGCAGTGGTGGTGGTTTTCACTATCTCAAGATGTGCATACACGCTGACAATACTCCTTAAAAGACACTTGAGGATGCTATTAAGATCACTTGATAAAAACAGTAAGAAATAGGTTTTTATGATAATTGGGAAGTAATAGATAATGTGTTGTATAACCTAGGGTAGGTTGAGAAGCAAATCTAGAATGACAGAATTTTTGGGAGAAAGTATTCTGTCTTTGTGACAGATACTAACAGATAGAAGGAAAGCTATTAATACTGCTTTCTGTCATGTTAAAAGGAACTGCCATGTTGAAGTTTTTCCTGCCAACCATTTTTCTTTTTGACTTCTGTCAAACTGCCCTAATGAAAAACTAGTGTTAAAGAATATTACTACCAAATCTAAGTTGCTCACATTAAAATTTGCCTTTGATTAAAAAATGCTCATCAGAAGCTGGAAATGGCTAGAAAGTAATCTGAACTCAATGCCAATATGAAATGTGACTGGAAAGTGAAACAATTTTGCAGATCATAGCAATATTTTGTACTTGTATGAAAATACATACATGTGTGGATGAGAAATATCAATATCTTCTCACAGTTTTAAAGAATGTTGGGTAACTTAAAGGTCATAATCTGACATGAACCTACTTTTTATAAAAATAGATGTGTTGGTTCATTTGAAGTATGTAAACTTTCAGCTGTCTGCTTACTATTTATTCTCTGAATTAGATGATTTGGGTAAGAATTAAAAAATATTTTAATGCTAAAGTGTCTGACCCTTGCATATTTTCTACTGGTTTGGTACTGCGCCTGCATGAGTGTCTTTTAAATAACTAAATTTATGGCATGATTAATCAACTTAGCTTATTTTTTTAAAAAAAAAAGTAGAATATATCCTTGCTGTTGCTCAGAGAGATGAGCAGCAGTTATGAAGAAGACTCTGGTACCTTGTCCTAAAATGCCATCCTTCCAATTTACCCACTGTAGACAGACTTTGTAGCTTACAGAACAGGGGCTTACTTAGTTAGCTAGAAATATCTGATTTCCTTTGCAGCTAGTTAAAAGGATCAGCTTCTGACCTCTAGTGTTTTGAATGTTGCAAGAGGAAGTTACAGCATGACTTTTCTTTGAAAAGTATGTTTGTAGAAAATTACATTGCAGGGTTCCTTTTTCTGTGCTAAATGCATTTTTGTGAACTGTTAGCTCTACAAAATCTGTAAGTTCTGCAAGGAAAACTGAAACTTATTTGCCCTTCACTAATAATGAGGATCTTGCAAGCCAGGCTTACACCCTACATTCAGCTCCAACTGGTTGGAGCTAGAGTCAGTTCTTCCATGAACAAATTTACATGTCAAATTATTCTGTGATATCTGCATTAACTTTACAGTGTTACTTATGGAATAAAAAGTAACAATAAAAACACTTAAATATAATTAAAGTGTATCACTCCCAATATGGTATGCACTAACAGCTTTCGGCTATTTATGCAGTGCAAACTTAAGCTAGTAAATGTTATTGCTTCTGCTGTTAGTTTATACTGACTTAACTTGGGAATGCCTGTTTCATGTCCTCTTGTGCATCCAGTTTGATAATAGCTGAGCTATTTATTACACTTCCATTTTATAAAGGGCTATGGCACCTATCTTCTATTTATGGTAAAACCCTGGTTTACTCTTGCTTTTTGATACTATAGTGTATGGTTACATAGTAATTTGGAGCCATAGAACAAGAGGCCTAAACAGAAAAGTCAGGGTTTCAAACAGAGGGAAGGGACTTGGCCAAGCATTTCTCCCATATGTTCCTACTACCACAAGAGATCAGGTCATTCTCATTGTCTGGAATCTTAGTTTCTGACAGCAATGAAGCTTTTTCTATATACAAATGTAAACAGCATTATTTTTGGTCTGCAGGTTATGTTGCTTCTGTTTTGGTGTCTCCAATACCAACAGTCATCCTTGTAAATAGAGATGATGGGTTTGTGGGGGGCGGGGGGGGCTTAACCTATTTAGGACAGGAACAATTAGTAATATTGTTAATGTTAATCATTTTTTTGTGAATTTGAGCCATGGAAACTGTTCAATATGGAATTATGCATTAAAGGATTTTGTGCCTCCATGTTGCAGATTCTGTGAATTAATAGTGAATATGTAACGTCCTGGTACGTGTTCTGTTCTGGTGTTGATATTTCAGAGGGGTGTTTTAAAAGAACCTCTCCTTAAAGCTTTTTGTCTTGTATTTTGAAGAACAGTTGACACCCTTCATTCTAAAAGGTATTTAAATTCTGTTTGCAACTTACTTTGAACTTGCCTGTTGTTGAAATTAACTGTTTGCTTTTTTCAAGTATAACTAAAACTTCAGCAAAATAAGCTACAGGTAGAATATTCCCATTATATTTGTATTTCTGTAGTATATTGATTGTATGTGACTTACAGTCAAGGTAAAGATTTATATAAAATCAAGGTGCTTCTGTTCTCTAAAGCTGGTGGCTGCTTCAGAAATTACTCGGCTGGAAAAAAAAAAACCCAAACAACACTGCTCTTGACTTATCAGTAGCAAACTGAAGACATGGGCTGCCTTCTCCATCAAGGGTGGTTATTTATCTCAGATCAAGTTTGATTCGGTCACATTAGGATTCTCTTTAGAGACAAGCTGAAAGTTAGTGTTGCAGGTATTCAAGTGCAGATGACACCTTCTTGAGCATCTTGAAACTTAGGAGCCGCATTTGCTGGACAAATGAAGGAAATCTCACATTGCTCTTCATCTCTGGCTTTTTTCCCTTGCCAGTTTTTCTCTGTACTTCTCACAGTATTGGTGCTAGGGGACACACCTCTCTTCACTTACGCTCTCTGGAACTCTTATATGATAAATACCACAATATTTTATATGTTAACTTTTTTTTTAGGGGAGAAAAAAGCTTGTCATATGGTAGTGTTTCCCAGTGCATGTCCTACAATGCAAGGAAAGAACATGTTTTGTTTACTTGTCACTTGGAGACAAAGGGAAATTCCTTGTTACTAAATGAAAACTTTACATTAGTGAAAATAATGTACACTAGGATATGTTCCATATATTGACGGTATTCTGTAGGGATGCTTTACTGAATTGCATATGAAACCTCACATACATTGGATGTGAATTCCACCTGTGAAGCTTTGTTAATTCTTCATGCTCTTCCATAGCATCCTGCCTGAACTATGGTTGGTATTGAGAGGGTCAACTTAGTCTGAGCTACTGACACCCCTAGATACCTGCTGTAACTTCAACGAGATTAAAAGTGGTGGATGGTGTCTGTGAATAGCTTCTGTTCATGACAAAAATACGCAGACAGTTAAAATAAGATTTTTAATATAGTATATCTGTTATTAATTTGAATAAGATTCTTTTTTTAACCAAAACAGAAAGAAGAAGGAAAAATTCAAGGGCAGCTTAATAAATCTGATTCTAACCAGTACATCAGAGAACTGAAGGATCAGATAGCTGAGCTGCATCATGAGGTAAGTGATAAAATACTACTGTCTCTGATCACTTGCACCTTTTGTCCTGTCTTTCATTTGTAGCAGGTTTTGCTTATCTAATGGTTATTACAGTTTCAGTACCTGATTTTGTCAACATACGTTATTTTAAATGAATCCAATAAAAATAACTCCTATACATGAATCTTGCCCTTATCCTGGGATGTAAGAGAACAAAAAATTGCTTAGTTACATGATTTGACATTAAATGAGAACAGCATTTATGTTCTGTCTTGTTTTTTTCCTTAATTTCATGAGTTGATCATATTTCACTGTGTTGCATTTACTGCGAACCTGTGGGCATGAAAATAAGCCCCTTTATGTATTTGCTACAACTTTTAAGGCTAATTCAGTTAGAAACCGCATTTGTGCAATTAGAAGAGTCCATGTGTAGATTTTTTTTTTTTAGTTCTTGCTGTTGTGAGGATGCATTTTATGTGGTAGTATACTGAGATTGCTTAAAAAGAAAAAGGATGCTTGCTTAATATCAGTTAACAGATTTTTAAGTTTTAAACTGCCAAAACCTTCAACCTATGAAATCTGTCTTCAAACTTCCTTGCTCTAATAGTTGTAGTAACACTTTGTTAGTTAAAAAGATCAGAAGGTCCTGAAACCGAAATGGCTTATGTAACTACTGTGCTCACCAGCTCATTTCAGTTCATACTGCATTGTGAAGAAATGTCTTTACCCAATACTACACTGTGTACAAAATGCCCAGTCATCTTTGCATTGTAGTGTGCTTCTGTTTCCATACGCCTTCTAATACACAGCTCTGATAGTGTTGCTTAAAACCATAGTATCATAGAGCAATACAACCTAATTATTTCTTTGTTGCCTTTTTTGCTTTTGTTAAATAAACACATCTTTTCTTTATTTAAGCGTAGGCAGTGTTTTCATAACAATCTTAGCAGATTCAGCCTTTTAGGATCAATCCGTTGGGAGTTATAACATAGTGGAGGATCTTGGAATGCTGTCTATGCTATAGATTGAAGATAGTCTCTAGGGGGCCATCAGTCCAGCACCTTTACCAATCATTAAGATCACTTAAAAACAAATTTAAAAATCAATAACCTGGTGTTTTCCATTAAAGGACTAGAACTAGCTTGGTTTGTTCCTTATGAGAAAGTAAGCTGCTCATAGAATTCCCAGAAAGCCAGATATTTTGCATATTTTGCATTATGAATAAATAAGGCACTGAACTGACTTTTTCCTCTGCTCAGTGTAGGTTTAAAAGGTAAGAAACTACTGCTTTGGAGGAAAAGTAGAATTACTGTTGGAAAGCTGTTGCATAATTTTCTCTATACAAGCAGTTGTCATATGCCTGGCTGAGCAACTCAATTGTCATGAAGGCATACAATTGTATGTGTCTTTAATGTGTGTAAGTTTATGTGAACAGGTTGGAATGAAGACGAGGTTCGTTAGCTCACAAAACAATGATAATTCTAAGTAATATCAGTGATTCCTAACCAGTTAAGTCTAGACAAATCTTTATTAGCATTTCAATTTGATTGAAAGAAAATATAAGCTAGGGAGAATATGAATTTCAACAATAGTAGAGTTTGAGTAATTCCATGTAGAAGAGCACTCCTCTTCCAGATGTGTGCTTTGCTGTGGCTTAATTTTTAGTTTCCAAACTAGGTAAACACTATAGGAACAAAGTATCTCATTCTAGGATAGATAAAAACAGTAGGAAGAAACTATGTATGTAGTAGACAAGTTCTACCTTGGCAGCATTTCTGAATGCTTCCTTACACAGAGTTTCTTAAAGACTGGAAGTCCTTGTTTACTAATGACTTTTTTTCCCCTTACTGTTGCATATCTATTTGTCTAGTTTTTAAATAAAAACTTTGGAGGGAAAGTAACATTTCATGCACAATCCTTTATTTTGAGTATAACCCACTGGGCTGATTTTGAGATAATGTCAAGGTTAAGTCTGAAATGTATGCAGTATTTATAGGTAAGCTGGTGCTAATAAATAACAACTAAGTCTTGGATTAACTGCTAGTAAAGCTAGCTGCTAAGTAAAGAACTTTGCTTACAGTGTTTCCTGAAACAGCAAAATCTGAACAAAATGGCAATAGGAAGAGGCAAAAATGTTTGACCTCAAGTGCTAAATGTTAGGATTAGTATAATTTAGTCAATACCAATTAAATAAACCAACTTTTTTACATCTGCACTGAAGTGTCTTCATGTGTAGATCCATTAATGACCACGCTCTTTGCTTTTTGGCTAGCTGCTTTTTGATTCTACTTCTGCAAAAGCTAAAAGAAACGTTACAAATTTGCAAATTCATCTTCCTGAAGATAGGGTGATGGTGTATGTGACATGCTGACCACAACCTCCCAACTGGTTAACCTGTAAAAGGCACTGGTAAAGGAACAGAGTTCTTGGTGACTGCATGGTTACCATCTAATATATTGTAATTGCAGAGCTTTTAAACTGGACATAAATTAATGCAAAAGTTATAGTTTAAGGTGGGGGTGGGATGGGTATGTGTGAAACAAGACTAAATGTCTTGGCATGGCCATCAATGTTGATTCTGCTTATTGAACTTTTTTTCCTCTCCAGTACTGCATTTTTACAGAAGTTTACATCAGAAGAATTGCAGGTTCTCTATCTGAAGGATGGAACAAAATAATGTACAGATCCTATATTGAATATAAGTAACTGCAAACTAAGTCCATATTCTGGCCTTTTGATAAACACTATTTCATGTCTTTGGCTAGCAATCTGAATGTATGTGTTCCTGTATGAGTGGAACCTGGAGGAGTTAGGTACTTTAATCCTATCCTGTGATATGATCCATCAGATGGCAATGGTACCATTACATGGCCACAGCATGATCCATCCTAATCGCAGAGTTCCAGTGAAAGGTCTACTGTTCCATCAGTGTTTTCAGGCCAGGCTAGTAGCCAGGGACAGGGCAAACCTAGAACACCAGTAAGGAACACCAATAATGAACACTAGAGAACGGCAAAGAGAGGGTTGCTATTACTGCCCAGGGTCTAAAGCTGAATCCTCTCCACTAAGAGGTGGTGGTGGTGGAGTTACTATGGCACAGCTGCAACAGGCTGCTGCTGTAACACCTCTTGACTTCGTAGTGGAGGAAAGTTCGACCCTCAAATTTCAGGTATTTCTCTTACCCGTTCCAGTGTGGTAACCTAAATCAGCTCATATCAGAACTCTGCATATAATTTCAGAGGATTAATTTTATTTTTTTTAAGTTTTGTTTATACTTTTAAAAACTTCCAACCGATTGCCCTTTGTTGTAACCTGAGTCCATTGATTAATTTTGGTCTTCCTTTTCTGAGCTCAAAATTTTGCATGTGTCTTAAATATGGTGCAGCTTGCAGCCTAAAGGATAAATTTCATCTGCTTTTATTACTCATCTGGGAATAGTAATGCTGCAGTCAGTCTTCTAATCATATTATAAGAAGACTTATTCATAGTAACTTCAAGTTGTGTTCCTTTTACTGAGTAAAACTGCACATGCTGGAAACAGGTAGTATGGGCATCCAAAACTGAACAGTTAGGACATTGCTATTAAAGGTACAAGGTAAATTACATAGAAAAAGATGATGCCTTTTTTCTTACTTTCAAATAAGGCAAAATAACTATAAACGAAATTACTGAACTGGATTTTTGGTTTGTTCTAACAAGATATCTGCCTGATTCCTCTTATTACCTAACCAGTGGATTTCTGTAGTATGGTAAGTTGAATTGTATAGTGACTGCTTCACAGTAGGTCTTAAACTTGTATTTGATGAACACTTCAGAAGAGCAAACAGACAAAAGCTGGAGCTTTGAGAACATTGTAACAAGACTTGTGTTGTAGACTTCTGCTGTGTGCACACCATCTTAGATCTACTCACATGCAGCTCTTTGCACTAACTTGAGTAACCAAATATGGATTAGAATAAAAATATTTAACATAATTTTACCTTACTATGTAAAATGCTGAATTCGTATTTAAATTCCTCAGTGCACCCGTAACTTCAGAGTTCACATACATGTAAATGAATTATTACTAACTTGCAATTTTAACTTTAGTAAATATGTCATTGTTATGTTCATTCCCTAGAAAGTTACTGACAGTGATGCTTTAATCTTTTACACAACCTATCAACATTTGAAGAACAGCTGGTGCATAATGAAAGGACACTCAGAGACTGTAGTATTTCTAGTTAGCCAATAGCTAATCCTGTGAAAAGCTGTATATATTTAGTACCAGATTAGTGCTGCACTTCCTTTCCTCCTTATTGGCTGAGTTGTTTTATTGGGCACAAAGTTGTTAGATGCTTATGCCTTATGGCTTTATTGTTGCAGGCTGAAACTAGTGTGAAAACCTGAAATTTTGAGGATTGTCACAGATTCGAACAGGAAGTCACAACGTAAATGTCTTTCAGAGCTTTTAACATGCACTAGACTTAAATACTCTGCTTGCCTTTTCAGAAATTCGTTTCCCATTGCCATTTGTTCTTTTCATTAATTGAAATCTTTCCACCTAGCATTTTCTTTCTTCCTCCATTTTCCTTCCATTCTTAAAGCTATCTCTACAGCATTCTTGACTTCCTCTAGCTTAGTAGGATTTTAACCTAAAATGCTTTTCTATTGTGCAGCCCTCACGGGCTGCAGCTTCTGTGAAGCAACTTTGTTACTCTTGTCAGTAAGTACACAAGCTTTGTTGCCCTGTCTTTGGCACAAGAGAAATAAGGTCTGGTGAGCATTGTACTCTGTCACTTGACCTTACATCTGATGTGCTTTAACTGATGTAACATAAATGGCATAAGTATACAGGCACTGCAAGACTTGTACTGTGGGTTACATACTCTCAGGCTGGACCAGGAGTGCTAGGACTTCATAGAAGTTGCCTTTGATTAGACACTGAAATGTTAAGTGAAACCAACTTTTGTGAACAATTTTTATTCAATAGAGTATCCCACTTCAGTAGGTATAGTACTGAAGTAAAGCAGTTACTGTATGTGGAAAACAATACGTAGAAAGTTTGGACTGTTAAAAGTTTCCATTAAGTAAAGTTGAAGGTTTAAGAAAAACTGACTAAGATAAATCTTGAACTAGTTGTTACTCATTTCAACATAAATCACATACTGGGGAAAAAAGGCAGAGGTTCTTTGTAGTTTGCTACTCTTTACTTTTAATCCAAACTGAATGGAATTAAATGATTTATAAACTGCTGAAGTTCTGCATTTCATGCACTACCCCTCTGTACATGCAGTCACTTTATATATATTACACAGCAGCTGTCTCTGCTTCCTGTTAGATGTTGCAAGGCTTGTATGTGTTACCTAGATTACAGGAGTGGTACAAAAGATTAGAATTGACATGCTTACCCACAAACTACACTGGCAGACCGCAAGACACCTTTGGAGACAAAAGCAAGTGGTTTCCAGTCTTACAGACTTTGTGATTTAGGACTGAAGTGCTTAAGTTTAAATTGTATTTCAAGTGAAACTTTGTAAAGTTTGTCTTTGTCATACTGCTAGCTGATCTTTGTGTCTCTTGGAATGCTTTATGACAGTTTTCATATTAAAAGCTAAATTCTGCCTAATGTGTATTCCAGTTCACAAAAGCAAGTAGCCTCTACAATTTGGGATTCCATAAGGCTATGATTCTACTGTGTATTGGCCATTTGCATTAGGGGACAGATTTATGAAGGGGAGCAGCAACATACAGAAACTTAGTGCTTCCTTCACTTAGCATGCATTTTTTCCTTAGAAAGCAGGGATGTGGATGTTGAAGATAGCTCTTTAAAATCCATTTTTAATGATGTTTTCCTATACTTGAGGGGGGAATAATTCCTGGAGATGCAAGATGTCACATGTATAATTGAAAAATGTGCTACTTGCTGGAGTTTAGGAACATTCTGGGGAAAGTACCACTACATATTTGCCTATTGTTACATTCTTTCCCAGGCATCTGCTATTGACCGATGTCAGAGACAGAATACGGAGCTAGTTTTCTCCTAGCTGTTCCTCTGTAATGAGATATACTCTTAATAAATTATTACTTGAAATATTTTGAGAGGAAGCAAGGATGAGATTGTTTGCTAATGTGCAAATCTTATGCATATGTTTTTGGTATTTGAATGAAAAACAAAATCCTCATACTAGTGTGGCACACTGTTCGAACAGTTAGAAAACCCTCTGCAAACTGCCTATGTTAACAGTATTTCAGCATGGCTGATGGAAAAGAACAAGATGATAGATTACTGGAGCATTATTATTCAGCCAAAATAATTTTTTGAGGCTTTTAAAAGGCTATAATAGTAACTTTAAGTGAAATTCTGGTGATTAAATTCTTGCATATTGACAATGCAGAGAAGGGGAGATTTTTTAAAAGTATTTCCCATTTTCAGTGTCTGAAAACTTGATGGCTATTCAAATAGAGACCACTAGTTTACTACTCTTCCATTCCCACATACATATAGTTTATCTAGGAATGGATCTGATAACTATGTTTTAAGAACCTAATGCAGTCAGTAAGATTTTGATGTAGGTGTTATCTCATGGTCTGATCTTGCTCCTGGTGAGCTAACATTTTAAGATGGGCTTAATGAAAAGAGATATAAAAGTTGGAGATTAAATACTATGCTTTTAAAAGATTTTGCTTGTGTAAATAAAATTCAAGACACTTTAAGTAATTACTTTGAGGATAAATAATGCATAAGTTATGACCAAAGGAGTAAATGATAATATGGCTGAATTAAGGATACATTTTGCAACTTGGGTTAGCTTTCTAGGCTTTCACTGCTGAAACTAAAACGGAGAAAGGAAAGTAAACCGTAGCCATCAGTGTGAAGGATTAAAAAAACCCCCCCTATATCGGCCACATAATACAACACCTAAATACAATTCAATGCACTATAGTACCCAGGAGGAAAGTTTAAACCACTTTAACAGTTCCTTTGGTCTTAAATACCATAAACTTGTATGGTAGGTAAGCTGTGTTTAAAAGCTGCCAAATTATTTCCTCCTTATTTTTTTTATTATTAGCTAATAATCTTAAATCAGCATGGTACAGTGAGTGGTTCTGGTCCCCAGCACAGTTAGTCCAGGTTGTCCCCTGAGGAGATGAGGGAATACATTTACAAGCAGCTAAATGACGACTCCGGCATAGGCCATAGATGAGCACAAATTGATGCTGCTGCTTGTGGCCCACTGGAGTAGCACAAGATGTGTTGGCTGCTTCTAGCAGCATTCCTAGCTCTGTTTCTCTCACATTAATAGCATCTGGGCTTGATGGTGGGATACCAGCAGGAAACATTATTCCTTTCCTCTGTTAATTTTGTTATTAGGCTTCCTTTGAATCAAATTCAATGCTTACCAAATCAAATGTTCTCTTATCTGAAGCACCATTAGATTACATTCGGAAGTAGGGTAAATAACTCTGAGCTTCATCCTGCTGTACTTGGACTGCTGGTGTCCAGCTACTTGGTTTGGATGTACCTATGCTGTGTTGCAGTCATGACTGCAGTGTGGGCACACACTTTAAGTAACTTTTAAAGCTATGAGTGAGTTGTACGTAACTTTGCATGATGAAGATAGGAGGATTAACTGGGGAAAGTGAATTCTAGTTAAAGTTCAACCTACTAGAATTTTTTTAAAGTTCTCCTCTGAAGACATATTTATCGGGTGATGGGTGGCAGTGGATCAGATCATATGGGCAAATGAGAATGAGAGAAGATCAGATTTATCAGCATTTAGATATCTTGGAAACAGAAATAGGTAACATTTCTTTCATCAGCACTAAGGAGAGAACAGTAAGTCCAAAAAGGCCTAGTACTCCTCCTGTAAAATTTATAATTAGATATAATGCTCTTCCACTCAGTCTCTTGCCAACTTATTTTTCCCCCCTTTCTTTTGGAAGGAGTGTACTACTTGCTTTCCATGTAGTACAGGCAGATGTATATTTGCCTCTTGGTAATTGTCATTTTACTTGCTTTCTTAAAACCAGTTAATCTTTGTGGGATTTATTTCAGTCAATTTTTACATTGTTCTCACTAAAACTGTAATGTTTGTTAAAAGTACTGTATTAACTCTTGCAAAGCACTTGTTTCTCAATACTGACTAGAATCACATTAACACCTTCTAATAGTTTGTTTTACTAGACAAATGCTTTTAAAATATGTGACTCTATAAATGTTTTCTTACTTGATAAGAAGTGTTGTCCCTGAAAGGAAATGTGTTAGCCCTCAGATTTACAAAGTAAGCATTTCAACTTGTGGTGGAAGTTTATAGCACAATAAATCATGCGCTTTTCTTTTACCGTATCTTGCAAGCACAGTTAGACAAGAGACCATCAGATTTTTCCCTCCCCACAAGTAAAGTTCTTGCAAGGCTGCTGGACAGCTAAAAATGCAGTTGTGTTACTAGTATGTGTCAAAGTTACAGAGTCTCTGTGCTGGCAGAGTCTGATTTAAGTGGTTGTGGTCAGTTTGAGGAACCTGTGATGTGATAAGATAGCGTTTGTGAGGTCATGTGGTTGCAAACACCCAATCTAATGTAGCAGCTTTGTCTACACAGGAGAGTTAAATATATACTGTATGCTTTAGAAAAATGAATTGCTTTATTCCTTTAATTTGGCTTGTCTAGGGAGTCAGAGATGTTATACTGGCTTGATAATACCAAGACTGTTACAGAAGTGTGAGACTAAACAGATAGGGAGTCTTAATTCTCCAATAACTTTCTCCAGTTTAGTTACCCTACCCTTAATAAAACAACTAGCTTTAGAAACTGTCTGGCTTAACTAAGCAATAGGCACAAGCGTTATTGCACAATGGAATCCCTGTTATGAACATCAGTTGTTTAATTCAATTAATTTTGAATGGGTGTTCATAGTGTAATTAACACAGGCATGTTACACTTCCCCCAAAAGGTAGGATTGATTCCATAATGGTGGTACTCCATTCCACAAATCTTTGGCCATAAACTCCACCTTCATCTTTGCATCGGGTAAGGTCGATTCCTCTCCCCCCGCCCCTCAGTAACAACACTATCAACAAAATATCTTCCATCTCTTATGAGAGTGAAGGAAAACTCTAAATGTGAACAGTGTAACCAGGACAGTGATGCAGTCTGCCCTCAAACCTGAGTTGGTATGACTTTACTCACTTGGATGAGGGCAACAGTTTTAGGTATGAATCTTAACTGTTTCACTGCCATGACTAACAGATTAGATTCAGTGATAATGAAAGAATAAAATAAATGAAGATTGGTGATTGTTCTCTTTATAAAAATTTCCCTTTTTTTTTCTGATGGTATCCTACTGCATCAAAGCTCCAGATCTGTCTTGCTGAGCAATATACTAGTTCTTGATTGCAGCATTAGAGATGAATGTAGCTAGCTATACTTAACTATACTAAGTCCCTGTTTAGAGTTTGGGATTGCCAAAGCAAGTAGACTGACTATAAAGTTATTTCATTATCATGGCCATGAGTGTTGAAGCTGTGTGACCTGTCTGCTGTACTAATCAGAGCTATGTAAGGGTCTGTCCTATGTTTCTGCCTATAAATTAAGTTTTGGGGATTGAAAAGTGGAGGGATTGAAGTTCTACTGGTTTGAATTTATCTAAGTAGTTATTCCTTCCAAAAAATTTTGTGTTGGCAACCATACACAGCTGCCATCTATGTGAGAAACAAGCTCAGGAGAGGAGTGCTATATATTATCTTGTAATATGTCTCTGTAAATTTATCTGAATATAAGTGGGGCAAAGAGTGGAAAAGTGGTCGAAACCCCTCCTAAAATTCTTTTATCACCCTCAGAATGGCAGCCAGCGCAGATGGAAGCTATTTCTGCAATCAGAGGCAAAAATAAATTATTACTTAGTCCATTTAAAAATGCTGAGTTTAACTCCTGCTTTAAAAGGACAGAGTAAAAGTGCGAAATGATAATTTCCTGTAACTGTTGCCCATAATGGGTACATTTTCAGTCTCTGTATCAGCCAGTACATTCTAGTTAATGCTTGAGGTTTCAGTAACTTTTGTATTTATAGATGCATGCTCTAGGGAGAAGGAGCATTGAGATTTAGGTAGTTCCTTGGATATAATAATTGCAGTACATTTAGTGTGATCATGCTGCTGTTTTAAAATATTTTTGTTGCCATGTCCTCACTCTGAATAAACACTTTCATTAGAACTTCTTGTAGGAAGAGTTTCTGGGAACTTTCCTTCTACCTACCAACTAGCTATTTATAGAAACTTCCCAGGGCGAAGTCAGCTTAGAACTTTTTTTGGAATTGCATACAATTTCACTACAACAAGCTTGTCAGATCTTAGAAAAATTCCCTCAATAGATAAAATCTGACTTACAGTTACTGAAGACTGATTTCTTTTGAAAATAGTTTAAAAGTTGGGTACTTCCTTAGCACTGTTGCTATTTCAATTGCATATTTGATACAGAACTTCAAAGTTTAATTTGATTACATAGCACTAGATCAAAACCAGATTCTTCAACCATATAGTGCAGTGATCAAAAAGTCATGACCTCCCATTGATCGCTTTATTGGTTTCCTGTTCTGATTCACTGGAAACCTTCTGGTCTGAACACTTGTTGCTAGTTTTAATCTTTGTCACGTTTACAACACAGCAGACTCGTCTATGGTAAAACTGATATACAACATACATTTAACATCATATTTCCTTTTGGCTCAAGTGCTCTTTAACTGATAATGTTGAAAAAACACTTTTTATAAAAATTTAAGTCAGGAAATGTAAGAGTACATTTAGAGCAACATAAAATAAATAGCAGGACAACTGGAGATGAGCTTTCTTTTAATGCATTAAAACTATTTCACAGATCTTATTTAAACTTCCTGACATCTATAGGGATTTTGTAAAGCATTTTGTATTACTGTGAGACTGAATATGACTTACAGAAGCTGGCAATTTAAAACATAGGCCAAATATTTAAGTGCTATTAAAAAACCCAGAAGCCTGAAATGACTCAGTCTTGGAAATTTCTTGCTGCTCTTTTGCTTTTCACTTATGACACGCTGCAGTGGTTTGAACTCTGTCTAGTGATATGGTCAGCAAAGTTCATTTGAGATAAGTATTTCAGGTTGTATACCAGTGTGTTATTCTGGGTCATCCTTTTAAAAGTACGAGTTTCAAAAACAAAGGCAATTCTTTCCTTAAACAGGAGAATTTAGTAGTTAACCACATACATGAGCTTGGATTCCAAAGAGTTAACAATGAGTGGGGCAGATTCATGTAATGTTGTAGTACCTCATGACTGTTGCTTTTCATCACACTATAGATGACAAAAAAAAAAAAAAATCTCAGTCTGGAAACTCTTTGGTTTTTATCTTTTAAGAATAGGAGCCATATTGGTACAACCAAAAAAAGCAGCCTAGATCTGTTCGGGTATATAATATTGTCATTCACTGCTGTTCTGGTTTGGGCCCACAATAGGCTTATCAAGCCTGGAGTTTAGTACTTGCTCTGACTTCTGATCAGCTTCTGTTGTTGCCAGTTTCAAGGTGTTTTGCTGCAATTGCTGTAACAAGTGGATAGATCATACTGCAACTGTATTAGATTTAATTCAATTTATAAACTCCAGAAACAGTTGTACTGTTTTGAGATAGTGCGGATCAAGAAGTTCAGACACATATGAGACCGTGGAGACAACTGGATATGGACAAGATGCAGTCTTCCTACCATTAAGTTATGCTGCAAATCAGCCTTCTTTGAACCCTTCTGCCACACTAAAGTAATATAAAATTAATTTTCTCTATCTGCTGCTTTCTGCTTGTCCTAAAAACCCTAACAAATCAAATGAACTTTTCTCCAAGCTTCATTTTATTACACTTCCAAATAAGGAGCCAGATACTCTACCAAGTCCTCTAAGAATTTTTGTCAACTGATTTTTATCTTGGTATGAGCATTATAAAATGGTTTGGGGGGCAGATGAGGGTAATGCTAGCAGGAAGCAAATACAGCTCTGAACTCATCCATACAAAGCAGAGTTAATTTTCTTTAGCAAACTATTTTATAGTTTATATTCTTTAGCAATGCTATTTTATAGAAACCACTAAACTTGCACTACTCTAGAATCATTAACTCTTATCAGGGTTCGTTGTTGATTGTGCAGGTTTCCCGTTTTAGTCATGCTAAACTCAGTCCCAAATAAATGGCCAAATGTGCTAAGGCGGATCCCAGACAGTCCTGAGTATGCTGGAGTGCAGCTTGGCTCTTCCTACAGGGATCCTGTAGGGACTGGCTAACAACTTCATTTCAAAGGTTATTGCTAAACTCCCTAAAAAAAAAAGCATTTTGTTTATCTGACTGAAACTTCTGCTGGGTGAAAATTTTTAGATGAGGAAATGAATTCCCACATTTAAAGGATATCAAAGACAAAACTATGTCTTAAATAAATAAGTCTCCATGATAAATGAAATGTTTCATAGTGATTTATTAACTACTAAGCAAAGGAAGCAATTTTGCAAACAGATTTTGAAATGCTCTCACTGCATGTTATTTGTAAGCATGATCAAGACATTTCCTGCTTTAAGTCACAGTACCTAATGCACTGGATTTTTTTAAACAGCAATTTCAGTTTGCTTGATTTTGCTTAACTAGTCTAATTTGTTAAATGAGACTCTGATTAGAATCTTGACTACTGCCTTGTAAACATCATTTTTGGGGGTGAGGGGAAGGCAAAAGCAAAGACAAATCATAAAGCTTAGGTAACGGTGATTCCAATCTGCTAACCCCCAAATTTATGTCAAACCCCCACTCCGAACACTTCAGGCTAACTTTAATATTTGTAGTTTAGGTGAACTACAAGGGGGAAAAAGTATTTTTGTCCATGTTAATGTTGTAGTAAAACTTCCCTGAAATAGTTTTCCAGAGTTTTTTAATGCATTTTTAAATGTATTCACTTTCCTCTTTATGTCTATGACTCTTCAACAACCCAATACAATGTGTTGAACAACTTGATTTCAACAAAATCTAGCTAATTTTCTGGGATTTTTTGAATTTTGACACAAAATTAAATCTCGGGGAAAGGAGCAGTAAAGAGAACAGCATAGTAACACTTCCTATTTGAGAATATAATTGTCTATTGTATCCATTTCAAAATTAGTCAGATCTTAAGCTGAAGCAGAACATCTTTAGGAAATTAAGACGACTCAAAGTTGTTCTGGAAGAGTTTTAATCTTAATATTTTAAATTAAAAAGAAGAAAAAAAAAAAAGACAACTGTGTGAAAGCAATAAATGAAGATGTAATCTATTTCCTGAATTTCTCTACTAAGGATATCTCTGATTGTTGCAGATCTCTTCCATGTCTGCCTCACAGTGAAAGGAAAAGATGGTTCATTGTGATTTTTCTTTTTTAATTTTTTTTCTTGCCCCTTTTTTCTTTTCTCTTTTTTTTTTTTAACATATCCCTTGCATATCTTTTGATAGAATACAAAATGTATTATAATTCAGTTTTTAAATCTCTAGAGGTAGATATGGCATTGGAGAATCCAAAACGGCCTTTGTAAGAGGTGGCCATCTCTGCAGCTTTTCATATGGATTTCAGGGAAGAGAAGCCCATACAGTCCCTCTCAGCTGTTATCCTTCAAACAGTGAGTCCATGGTATTAGGGCCTTTTCCTCAGGAGGGACAACAGTGAATGGGTAACGGGAGCAATGGTAAATGGGAGTTCCTGGATTCAGCATCTGCTTGGTCTGGTTGGTTTGGGCTTTTTGAATCATCAGTAATTTCCAAGAATGACCCTTGTCTGGCACTGCTCATGGCTGTTATTTACAAGTTAATAATCCTAATTATGGCTGCGTTTATAGCTATGGCTTTAGGGGAAAAAAAACCTTTATGTTAACTGAAATGAAACAGGAAATTCGCTGACACTGAAATAAAAGCCACAACTTTGAGCTTTGTCCTAATACAGTTACAATGATAACACATCTCTAATTTAACATATCTTTGTCAAATTTATTTTTAGATTTGTTAGAGAATGTATCACTGTTTCTAAACAAAGAATGCTGTTGTATTACATGCAATATGTGTGTTGACTTATTTTATACATAATCTTATTTTACACGTAATCTTGAGAGCTATACAAGTTGTCAGGAAGCTCTCAAAAGACTATCCTGTCTTTTGCATATGATCCACATGTTTGGGTAAAAACTGCCTCATGCTTGAGGAAAATGAAGAATGTCTTTTAAAGTTGGTTTGGTTTTGCATTAAACTTTCTTTATTGCAGGATATATTAAACCATACTTAAGGTTTTTTTTACATCTCAGACTTTTCAAAGATCAATAAGCAATGGCTTTCATTAAAATGCTCTGATACAGTTCTGTCAGAATGCATGCTTAGCAGCCCGTTTCATATAAGGAAGCTGATTCTGTTGGGGAACTTTAGAAACCCCATTTGCATTGTAGCTGTACAGCCATTAAACTTGCTAAGAATTGTTTTAGATGATGGATCGCTAATATTAGTTTCTGCAACTATTCGTTTAGCTCATGATGTCTCCGTTCGTGCAGTGTTCTTGTTGCGATGGTTTCAGTATGAATGTTGCTCACAGTGGAAGTACAACCGTGTATTTAAAAATGGGCTTCAGAGAGCTTAAGATATTTAAGGAGTTGCTTGTGTTCATGAAAGTGAAAAGGTAGCATGAAAATGCCTGCAACCTTAATGTTGTTCATTCTTTTTGTGTGCATGTGCAGAAATACTTCTGCGTTGTAGTACTTGACATAATATTTGTCTGGACTGGTATTTGCCTCCCAAATGACAACGTGTTTTCCATTAATTCAGTCTGAGATGCTGTGACTACTTCATTTTCGAAATAAGCATTTTTCCAAAAGAAGTTACTGGGAGCTTTTTTAAGAAGTGGTAGTGTACTAGTGTATGCCTTAAACTGGAGTGATCTTGTCACAATGGGAGAGGGTCAGCAGTAAGTAGCAGTTAACTGTTAAGTATGATAAGGGATCCCATTAGATGCTGTGCACCGTTAGTCTCAGGAAGTTTTAAGAACTCCAATTAAATTGCTTTTATTCATGTTAAATGTGATTGTAATTTAACAGATCATAACTGATATTTTTAATTGGCATGTAATTAGATTTTTACTTCTAAATCTCTCTTTTCATGTTACCAAGTTGATAATGTTTTTCTCAATTATAGGACAGGTATTTGAAAATGCTTATGACTTGTTTCTCTTCAGCTAAACATGGTTACATCATACTTTCAGCAACATTCTAGTTTTCTTTTGAACCATGTTTGGTTTTTAAGCAGGAAATCTTACTAAGACTTCCTACTGTTACTAAAGTGGAGACAAGTAAAGAGGGAACTCTGATTTTAGATTCCTCTTGCTAGAAGTAAAAGCACTGAGAAGTCAGTATCTTTATTCTTTAAATAAAAATTTAACATACTGCCTTCTGCTAAAACCAATTTCACTCACCCAAGGCAGTGATCATGTTTTTATCATATTTTGATCTCACTTGTGTATTGCTTGCTTATCCTACTGTGAGAAGATTGAATATTTATTGGCAAGCTTTGTTAAAACTCTTCTTTACTACTTCAGAATTGAGTAAATTTCAAGAATCAGTCACTGAAGCCTTTTAAAGGGAGCAGAAAGTAACATTTTAGTTTGACTCTTTCCACTACTAAATTCCTAGCTTTAAAAAAACCTCACAGGTTACAACATAAAAATGTCTCCCAGAGCTTAAGTAGAACTCTCTTTCATGAAGTCCCACTTGAAAATGACTTGTGTTCTCTATTTAAAAAACAAAGGGGCTTAGAAATATAAGTTCCTTGCAACTGACTAGCACCCTTCAAACTATTCTATGATTTAACATGAAGAACTTTTGAATTGTACTAAAAGGTCTAAATTTCTCTTTACTGTCTCTCCTTCATGTCTGGCTTGATGAGGCAGTCGGCATCAGGTAAGAAAGTTTATTCTGAGGTTCAAGGATCTGATTGTTAGCCTTTTTTCAGCTCTTCAACACCGTTACCTGTTAAGAGTATGTACAATTAAAGTCTTTTCATATGTTGACCAGTAGGACATAAAGTTTGTCTTTAAAATGCTGAATTCTTTAAGCACAAGAAGGTATATAAATGCAAACATTATTATTAAAATTCTGTTCTTGATTCAGCTGGCTTTTGAAGGGATAATGATGACATTTTGGTCACATAATGTTATTAACCCTTTGAAATGTCCTAAAGACCATGTGAATATGCTGTAGTGAAAACTGGGTTAAAGCTGCAGTCATCTAGACAATATGACCTGGGTTTGAAAATTAAAAGCAAAACATGTGGCTTTACCAGACCTGTTTTTTTTACAGATGTGATCAAACTTGAGATTCTTGCAAAACTGAAGCAGTAAGAAACACCACCACAGGGTGATAGAGGTCTAGTTCCCTTCACATGAAGGAGGGCCAGACCCACAACAGAAAGGCTTTAACCAATATTGGTTCTTTGTACAAAAGAGAACAGAAGTGACAGACCCTGGGGTGTAAGTCCATACTCTGCTCAACATGGCTGCAAGAAAAAGGGCTGTTCCTTTTCCTTCAGGTGGAATGATAAGGATAGAACTAGGGTTTGGGGGGGGTGGGGTGTTTGAGTTGGGTCCACGTGCCGGCTCCCCCCCCCCCAAGTCCTTAGTCAGATTTCCAATTATCTTTATATGCTTGGCTACACAAATGACAAGATCTTGGCATAATGCTTTACTTCTTACTTTAAGCTCTTTTTGCATGTTCAAATAAAACACTGATGGCAAGAATCTCAAGAAGTCTCTCTTAAAAAGGTGACAGATGAGCTTCACTGTGAATGAAGTAATTCATCAATTGCAAAATCTAAGCCATACCTACATAATGGCAAAAACAGAATTGGTAGTTACAAATCAGGAAAGATACTTTCGAGTTGTCGATGAGAGTGCTCTGACATCACTGGCTTAGTGTGCAGCAGCAGCCAAAACAGACAAGACAATGTTGGGCATCAATAGGAAGTACATTAAAAACAAAATAAAGGGTCTTACATTGCCACTACAAAACCTTGGTGCAGGGCTGGTCTCTACACCTCAAGATGGATGTTAAGAGTTTAAAGAAGGTCTGTAGGGAAGTTAAAGGGCAACTAAAATGATCAGTGGTCTGGAGCACTGCCTGTTCATGAGAGGCTAAAAAGGCTTAGGAATCATCTGATTTAGAGAGAAGGCTGAGGGAGGAGTTATAATGTAAGTTTCAGAATCATGACTGCAGAACTGCTTTTCACCACTTGTTCCTGCATTACTAGAATTCGGGGGCAATTTCTGAAACAAGTAGGAGATTAGTTTAAAACACAAAAAGGAATTTCTGGAACTTACTGCCACAGGAAGCTGTGGAGGTAGATAGCAAAGAAAAAAAAAATCATCAGTCATGGACAACAGGTCTATAAATGGATGCTGAAACAGCTAGGAAGAGATGCACTCTCGTATCTGCTACAACAGGTTCTGGACAAGTGAGTTGGGGCTTGGGAATATGAAGGGAGTGGATTACAAAAACTGGTCATATTCACATGCTTTCCCTTAAAAACAAAACAACATGAAAGTCCTATTGTCACTGTTGGAGACAGAATATTAGGCTGATGGACCATTGCCCTGAGCCAGCAGGACACTTCTTATGTTCCTATCTTGAAAAAAGATACTCCTTTTTCTATTAGAAGTGCAGAGCCTCACTTGCTAGACTGTAAAGTTATGTGAGAGGACAAAACTTTTCATTTTAAGAAACCTATTTTAGAGCCTTAAGCTGGTATTAGCCACTGGTATCTAATTGCATTGGAGCGCACGCTGTCTACAAGTTGTTCTAAATGCTTTGAGAAGCCTTACAAAGCCTTTCTGCTGCAACAGAAATTGCAGATAATTGAGGTCCTTCAGAAATGCTCTTGAACAAATATTAGAGTGAGATGCCCCTGAAGTATCTTCAACTCTGAAACTACACAAAACTGAAAATAGTGCACAGCTGCTCCCATCCTATTCTGTTGGATACTTTTAATTTGTTGAAGATTAGTTGCTTTCATCAAGGTTCATGTTTAAAAAAAATTTAAGATGCAAATCAAATTCGACCTTCAATTGAAAAACAACTAGTTTTAAGTATTTTCAAGATTAAAGTGGCAGATTTCTAATTGTAAAAGTAACATTCTGTTGAAGACTAGGTTTTGTGATAAATTGATGTACTGATGTTTAATGTAAAGGCATTTGGATTCAAATAACAGCATTTACATTTTTAAGAAGTGCAGTTATTTTGGCAGGTACAAAGTATTTCAATTTCTCAAACTCAAAATGGCTGCCGTAAGAACAGTAATATGCATCCCACTGCCCATGCTTTTCACACATCTCAATGAATTGTAATCTGTCTTTCAGGTTGGAAGGGACCCTGGGAGGCCTCTAGTCCAGCTGCCTGCTCAAAACAGGATCAACACTGAATTCAAAGCAGGTTGCTTAGGGCTTTGTCAGTTGGGTGTTGAAATGCACTGAGGATGGAGAGTCCACAGTCTCTGAACAACCTGTTCTAATTCTTAACTAGCCTTGCAGTAATTATTTTCCCTTCATATTCAGACACAACCTTGTGTTTTTTGTTACGATCAATGTCTCTTCTCCCACTATGCATTTCAGTAAAGAACGAGTTCTCTGTTATCTTTAGGCATAAGCTCCTGCCCCTTAACTGTCTTGTTGCCTCTCCACTGAATCTACTCATGAAAATCTTGTACTGAGGAAGGAGTGAGGTAGCAAGTGCAGAATAGCACAGATGCAGTCTAACAGGTGCCAGATAAGAATCAGTTCCTATAGTGTACTGGCTATGCCCTTGTCAATACAGCCTAGTATGCTGTTAGCCTTTGTCACTGCTCGCAGACGTTGCTGATTCATGTTTAGCCTCCTGTGTGTCAGGACGCCCACGTCCTCTTCAGCAGTGTTGCTATCCAGCCTGTCGATCCCCCTAATGCAAACAAATTCTATGCTACAGTGTGTGCTTCTGGCTGAGACGGCCATTTTTCAAGCAGATGGAGAAGTTATGGAACTATACTATGGAACTATCAATAGGCTTGTCACATGTATTCTCTACAGTACGTTCCTGTTTCTTCCTAGCAGTCCAGTCCCCCTTGGATGTGAGGAGTACTTGAGAAAAAGGGCAGGCAAGCGTAAAGCTGCAGGTCAGAAGAAGTGTTTCTGGAAGGTCACAGATTGTGCATCCTTTCATTAGAATAACAAAAGATAACACCACACTGTTTTCCCAGACTCACTTTAGGAATTGGCAAAGGCTGTGTCTATTCATGATTTTTTCACCAACAGCATTTTCCACACACTCTCATTTAGTGTTTGGAAAGGCTGGTGCCTAAAACCGTGAAGCCATGATTTTGTCATGTTACCTAAATACATTCATCTGAAGGTATCATGTGTTCAAGTCTTCAGGAAAACAGTTGAGGTCATTGGCTTGGCTTTCTGAATGTTCAAAACAACTAACATTGAGTATCAGCTTTATAATTTCAGGTCAACCAATGGCTTAACTGTGCAGACCTAAAAGCATATAATTTTTTACTCTAATATGAAATTTGTAGTCACTTGTACAGCGGAGCTTTTTTTCTGTGGTGAGGGTGGAGAGAAATTGTTGGGTTTCGTTTTGTTTTTCTGTGTTTTATTTTCTTAGTGACTAAAATTGATAGCTGTTTTGGAAACTTCATGTGGCAGCTAATCTGATCATATTGCAGGATGTTTTTAGGGATAATATTTCTAAATAACACAAGAATCTCTGTATCAGGCTTTCCGTATCTAAGTATATAAGCTAGTAAAAATTTATTCCAGATATATGTTACTGTCCAGTATCTAATAATTTGGCATAAGTTGATTTTGCTTACATCATGAATTATGCTGTGCAAGTGTGGAACTTTTTGTTTTGTTTGCCTTTACACAAGCAAGTTCCTCATGAAACAACTGCAGCCTATATGTACCTGAAGAAAATGCAAAAAACTAACATTAGTACATGTAGTTACAATGAAGGTTTAGATTTACAGCACATACCCATATTCCTAACAGGCATGTTTTGATATACATTAAAAACTGGAGCTTTTACATGCTGTTTGATGGCTTCTAGCATGATTATGACTTACGATCTTTTTTTCAACCCCTTTTTTATTCTCATCTTTTATAGAAGCCCATGGTAAGTACAGAGGTTCCTTCTTCCCCAAATGGACAGATAAAATCTTCTATTGGTGTCAGTAGCAAGGACCTACATGCACTTTTTATTTATCAAAGTGAATACTGCTTCAGATTTCTGAAATGTCAAATAGATTTGTGTAAAGAAGCTCTTCAGGCTTTTTCTTCCTTCTATTTTCCAGCTCTCTGTTACTGTGAAAAGTCACTTCCTTGATGCATCTTCCTTTTTAAGCTTCTACAGTGACATTAGGAAGTTTCTGTAATGCATTTTTAATGTTTTTCTGTATCCTTAGGATTTTTTATCTTAATACTCTTAGACTGTCGAACTGACCCTGAGGTAGTTGCTACTAAAAGCTAGCAAAAGTGAAATTCTAAAAAAAACCACACCTCAGGAATGTCTTCCATGAGTTGCAGTTATTTTCACTAAATTAACAGGGAACTTGCCAGACTTCAGAGCTTTAGGTTTTACTTTTGAATAGCTTGAATGCATGGTTGTAATAGTTTATCGCTCCACAGTGCATTTTGAATTAAAATGTTATCGTATCTGTCCATGGTCTGACTATCATTTTTGTCTTGTTTGATGTTCTCTTATAATTGAAACTACAATCTATTTATGCCGTACAAAGAGAAGTTTCTGTCATACTTCTTGATCCGAAATCTCATTGGATCTGAACTAGATAATGAAAAGACACTCGATCTTGCAGTGTAGACAGAACTAAGCATATTCTCTGGTTTTTTTCTGTGGCTGTCTGAAACTGGCAATATTCACTTGGGACCCTGCTCTTTGGGATCGGGGGAGGGCTTTTCTCAAGTGAGAAGTTAGGTGATAAGGGAAAGAATGGAGCTGTAAAAAGTACGATGTGAAGGCCAAAAGTGCTGTCAAAACAAATAGGCCACTCTAGAAAAGTAACTATAAACTATCCTTGTGGGGATATTAAAGATGCAGTAAATAGCCTGGAGGAATCTGTCATTAGTGATTCTAGGTACCTTGATTATTAAGCCTTAAAACTGAAATACTCTGAGGGTGGAAGGAGAATTCTGGAAAATTCCAAGTACTATTTAAGATGTTCTTTCAAGATCTCTGCTTGGGCAGCCAGAAGTGAGAAGTCACTTTGTTCTGATTCCAGCTGAGTTTCAAAGTGATCATCAAATGTGCTGCTTCTAGATCTAGTATTTAATTTAATCCAGTAAGAGTTCAATGAGACATTTCTTGGAAATGTGGGGTTTTTTACTGCTGGACACTCCAGCTCTGATTAACTGTTAACTTCTGCTTTTTCTAACAGATCAAGTGTCTAAAAGGCCAGAGAGACTTCTCAGACCAACCCACTTTTGATGGGATTCACATTGTCAACCATTTCACAGGAGACGATGAATCATTTCATTCTTCTGATGAAGATTTTATAACTAACTCCATACAGGAGAGTGGGGTGAACTTCCATCTACACAGGAGGACTGGTCAGATGGCTTTGGATCACACAGTTGTAGACAGCAGTGAGAGTGATACTGAGGAAAGTGCCCTTCAGATTGGGAATTCAGACAAGATGGTTTCCAAGCAGAGAAGAATGGAATCTTACTCCACTACTGTGTGATTATCACTGTGACTAGCATTGAAGACTTTCATATTTCTTTAAGGGTGAAATTGTCAGATAACTGAAACTATCCAGCAGTTGGTTTAGTTAACTATTGGATCTGGTCTGGCCTGTGATAAATATATACACGTACTGTCTATCTGCCTTCTCTCTTTGCCAAATCTTGCTGATGACATACCATTGCCATAAAACAGGCTGGGAAGAAGTTGATGGATGACAGTTCTGACAGTATTACTGAATGTTCCTTCGTTTAGAAACTGCAAATATATCATTTCTTTAATGCATAAGAACCATTTTTGCTGTTCACAAACACAGGAAGTATTTTCCTCAAAAGAAATTGCTGTTGTGCAATATTTTATGCTCTGAACAAATGTGTATGTTTTACATTGTTATCCATTTGTGATCAAGATGGACCCTAGTAAACCATCTGATCGTGACACACCTATATATATATATATAAAAAATTCTTATGTTTCTTGATTACTTTTGTTTTTACTAAACTTATTGGATGCCCACAGAAGGCTCGAAAGAGGAGCCTTTATCTGTACTACTTCATATATGCAAATAAGGGTCACTAATGTCATAAAGGTGTTTTTCACCATTTTCACTTAAATCTGTGTGCATCTGCTTTTGATGTTGCTAAATAATATCTGGTCTGGATATATTAATTACAATAATGTTTATTTTGTATATATTTATGTATCTACACCAAGCTGAAAATGTACATTACACCATTTTATATGAGGAATGTAAATGTTGCAATATTACTGTCTCTGGTATTCTAATTCTGTATATACACACTAGAAATGAACTACTAAATAAAGGCAAAACACTAACTTTACAATAAGTTTCAGCCTAGCTACACTAACAGGTTCATGTTGGAAATGCTTGTTCAAAACACTATTGACTGAAATCTTTTGCCTTCATATATATGTAATGAAAATAAATTTTTCATGATTTAACAAGGTTGCAGCATTTACTGTTTAATCACTTCTAAGCTACAGCCCTCGGTTACCGCATAGTTACTTGCTAGCTCTAGATTAGAGTGGTAGTTCAAATAAGGCGAAAAATTATTCGTGTCGAACAGTTAGTTCTAATGAAGGCATGGTCAGTGCAGTAAAAATATGTAAGTTCAGTCGACTTACAGTTTTCTATTGCAGAGCTATCTAGGAAATAAGCTATTGATCCTGTCACGAAATAGCTGTGATTTACCAAAGCAGTAAGAGCTTGAGCTGAGCATTCTGCTTTCACACTTCCCTGAAAATTGAGATCCAGTAAAATGGCCATAGCTTCTTCAACAGCAGAAGATATTCCACTATTGTCATATGAACACTCACTTGTCCTCTCAGACACATTTTAGTCAAGAATATTCTTAACGGCAGCTATTATTGCCATCTTATGTAGTTAAACAAGACTTCTTTTCTTGCAATGTTTGCAACTGTTTTACTAATTAAAAAAAAAAGCCATGCCCAAGTTGGTACTGATAGTCAGCACATCTGTTAACCATCTTGCTACCCATGAGAAGCAATGTAGTTGTTTAGAATTGCAAAAGTGTGGAAGCATACTGCTGAACACATCTGCTAGTCCTGTCAGGCATTTCCTTTTACTTTTATTTTGAATGTGTCCTCAGAAAGAAACAGCACAACTGAGGAGATAACAAATGTTCAAAGAATGATAGGGAAAGCTGCATGGAAGAAGCACATCCTGGGCCTCTCAACAGTATTATCTGCCCAGGTGCAACCTAATTTAAATCTTAAAGCAGGTGGGTAACAAATTCCAAGTTACCAATTTCTGCAGCTCCTAACTTGCTTCAGTATTTCTGCAAAATTTCCCTAC